>NC_067248.2:105680578-105980578 GCF_019359855.2 Lolium perenne
TTTCAATTCACCATTCATTTTTAGAAAACTTCTGACAACGGAACAGTATGGCCATCCAACCGTCCATAACCGTGGACACGGCTATTCAAATAGGTTTACACTCTGCAGATGTTGTACACTTGTGCCACAACTTTTGATTACATCCGTCAGGGATAACCCTGAATAATCATACTCAGTATGCGGATCATCAACCATAACCTTTCACTTACATACTGACGTGGGCATAACCCTTCGGGTACTCGACATTACCATACCCGGTGCAAACTATGAAGCTGGATCAGCACAAAGACTCGACGAGCTGGACCCGCAAGGAATATCAACTTGGACAACAAGGAAAAAAGACTCCAACACGAATCCTACTAGGACTCTTGTAAACCCTAGCTTGGCTGATATATAAAGCCAGGCAGGGGCACCCCTTAGGGACACGCATATTCAGAAACATAAATCATAGAGGCGACACGCCTAAACACCACAACCCGCAGATTAGAACTAGACTAGATCCAACAACTCCGCCTATGGCGGCCCCCTGTACACATATATTCATATAGTGGTTTGCTAGCAGGACTTAGCGATCCTCCACCGCGGGGACGTGAACCTGGATACGTCGTGTACCGCCTCACTCCCGGAACCTCCGTCGTCGCCTTTCTCTAAAACCCAAGCCCCTCATGATGGGCATTGCCGAGAAACCGCCTCGTCAATTGGCGCCGTCTATGGGAAGCGCGACGCTAGATTTTGTTATCTGGGCGGGATCCGTCAAGTTCATCATCAAACAGCACTCAAATCGCATATGGCAAACAATCTACTTCAACTTCACAAGATCAGATCTGGGCGTTCGTCTACTTCATCAAATTCATGGCCGCAACTTGGTCTCCTGTCGTGGCCGGCCTACGCGCGGCGTTCAGTCACAAGAAAAATATGGCAGCGCCGGTTCTATACAAGTCATCCAAAGCAGGAAGGATAAGCAGCTATCAAAAGAAGAAAATCGTCTTCGTCGGAGTATGTGCGTGCCACCGCCAGGGTAGAGCTATTGGCCAGTATCACACGCCATGAGCGATTCAAGTCCAAAGATGCTGCTAGAGCGATGGCCAAAAACTAATTAAGAAAGGAAAACATCAGCAAAGACCCAGGCGGACAGGTCTAAAGCTGGAGCCACCACGTGACTCTATCTGAATCCCATACGACACATATTCGATTGATCAAGGCCGGGCCATCATTCTACGGCAAGGAATCAGCTATTGGATCGTCCATGGGCTAAGGAAACACGATCAATGTAGCGTTAAATCAGTGTGAAGTAGGAATCAGCGCCGGTTCTATACAAGTCATGCATGGCAATGGAATTCTCATCGGGAGCTCGGGATCCATCTACGTCCACTGCAATGTCAACAGCCGAGCATCCGACAACGTTGGAGGACCCGCATATTTGCGCCGCTCAACCGATACAATAACCAGGTGCTATATTTTTAATTACGCAAAATTTATTTCACTAAATACTCTTCGGCTCGTACTATTACTTGTGCGCAGGTTCTTGCGCCACAATATACCTGCAGGTTGAAACAAAGCTTCGGCTGCCCTGCTCGGCTGACCGCGCCCGCCATCGCGCACTCTTCTTACTCGGGGGCTAGCCTACCGCGGACTCGCCATTACGGACCCGATATATTCGGATGCTCACCCGCAGCGGATCGGCTATGTCAACCGTGTCCTCTTCATCGACCACGTCAGCTACGCGCCGCGTGGAGTATCTTGGATGGCGCAATTACTTCGGCTGCGCCCGCCGCATGAATTATCTTGGATGGCGCAATTATTTCGGCTGCGCCTGCCGCATGAATTATCTTGGATGGCGCAATTATTTCGGCTGCGCCGCCGCATGAATTATCTTGGATGGCGCAATTATTTCGGTTGCGCCCGCCGCATGAATTATTTTGGATGGCGCAATTATTTCGGCTGCGCCCGTCGCATGGACTATCTTTGGTGGCGCAACTATTTCGGCTACGCCCACCACTTCAACTATTTTGATTGATTACTTCGGCTGCGTCCATCGTACGACCTGCTTCCATATTGGTCTCGCCGCAGCCGAGCTAATGGACCTGACTTATTTGGCTCTGGATATATCTTCTCCCGATGCACTCTCGGGTCAGTGGATTCATCGTCTGGAATGTTCAATGGATATCATCTTATATAAATGATCCGATATACTCCTGTCACTGGAATTACTCGGGAGCTCCTGGAAGATCTTCAATTATTATGTCTATTCCCATCGGGAGCGCCGGTTCGCTGGGCGCTGGTTCGCTGGAACCCAAGAAGATATGAAGACTCCCATCGGGAACGCCGGTTCGCTGGGCGCTGGTTCGCTGGAACCCAAGAAGATATGAAGGCTATTACTCCCATCGGGAGCACCGGTTCGCTGGAACCCAAGAAGATATGAAGACTCAAGTTTTGTTTCTTTGAAGAATTGCAGTAATTCGGGATACCCGAACTACATCGTCAGGAACTTTGTTCGTATATTACAACGAACATCGGTTCGATGGAAAACACGCCTAGAGATTGCACTCTGAAAAAGCCTCTGAAATTACGAGTGCTATGATGCAAAATCAACGGGGACCTTGCTCTTTTCCTTTTCTGTAGATGCCTCAAAGAGTGCCGCGGATAGCAAGGATTAACGAGGACCTTGCTCTTTTCCTTTTCTGTAGATGCCTCAAAGAGTGCCGCGGATAGCAAGGATTAACGGGGACCTTGCTCTTTTCCTTTGCTATAGATGCCTCAAAGAGTGCCGCAGATAGCAAGGATTAACGGGGACCTTGCTCTTTTCCTTTGCTATAGATGCCTCAAAGAGTGCCGCAAAATAGCAAGGATCATGAAACACGTACGAAAACAACCCACGCTCGATACTTTAAATTACAGAAGTATCAAAAGAGCGACGGAGTCATCAGCAGATCTAGTGCCACCGATCTATTCGGGAGCTGCTGTCAAGTCATGCATCGGTTGAAAGCAAAGTTGCACATACAACGGGTTTAGCAAGACCTGCAACACGAGCTGATCACTCAAATAATTTGCTGCCGATAAACTTACAAACAATGGCATCAACGATGCTCAAGGTGCATTAAGAATTGCCCCTTGAAATAAACAACAATGTGTCAACGGCACCTGAAGAAAACTATAAACATCGGGTTGCTCAACTTGAGTCTATTCACGATTGCAAGCATCAATGCCCAGACTCGGGGGCTACTTCCATCGGGAGCGCTGGACGCGCACCCGATAAAATTATCGGCTCCTCCGGGATATCACCCCAATCATCGGCTCCTCTAGGCCATCACCCCAATCATCGGCTCCTCTGGGCCATCATCCAAATCATCGGCTCCTCTGGGCCATCATCTCAACCATCGGCTCCTCTGGGCCATCATCTCAACCATCGGCTCCTCTGGGCCATCATCTCAATCATCGGATCCTCTGGGCCATCATCTCAATCATCGGCTCTTCTGGGATATCATCTGAATCATCAACTCCTCTATCTATGGCATCATCAGAGTCATCGGCATCAAGTTCTCGGAACTTGAAAAAGTCTACGGTATTCGACTCAGCATTTTTTACACCCCGTACATAACTATTTCATATTTATTTACAGGCTCGGGGGCTACTCCCATCGGGAGCGCTGGTCGCGCACCCGAGAAAAATATGGCAGCCTCGCCAACGAAGAAGAATAAAGTTGAAGACGTCGGCATCAACAATCAAGATCTTCGAGTAGTACAACTTGAGTCTATGCGTGGCTGCAAGCACCCGCCCATAGACTCGGGGCCGGACTACTCCCATCGGGAGCGCTTCGCGCACCTGACAGAAAGCAACCTCGACTCTACATCAAGCACAAGATTCAACAGATGATCAAGACATTCAGCGAAGACAACTTTAGTCCCTGCCCGAAGCTTCACTTCGGCCAGACACTCGGGGGCTACTGACGTGGGCATAACCCTTCGGGTACTCGACATTACCATACCCGGTGCAAACTATGAAGCTAGACCAGCACAAGGACTCGACGAGCTGGACCCGCAAGGAATATCAACTTGGACAACAAGGAAAGAAGACTCCAACACGAATCCTACTAGGACTCTTGTAAACCCTAGCTTGGCTGATATATAAAGCCAGGCAGGGGCACCCCTTAGGGACACACATATTCAGAAACATAAATCATAGAGGCGACACGCCTAAACACCACAACCCGCAGATTAGAACTAGACTAGATCCAACAACTCCGCCTATGGCGGCCCCCTGTACACATATATTCATATAGTGGATTGCTAGCAGGACGTAGCGATCCTCCACCGCGGGGACGTGAACCTGGGTACATCGTGTACCGCCTCGCTCCCGGAACATCCGTCGTCGCCTTTCTCTAAAACCCAAGCCCCTCATGATGGGCATTGCCGAGGAACCGCCTCGTCACATACCCTAGTATAGGCACCTCCCCCATGAGTTTGGACTCCCAGTGATAGCAATCTGCTAGCCTGGGAACTGCACAGGGCTTGGGTAGGACATTCACCTCATTTCACGTCATTTCACTTTCAACGGAGGCAGCCTCAGCATAACCCCTATGACGCTTGTTTAGAGGGAACCCATAGTAAAAAATACATAAACTTCTAGTTAAGCCCTACCCATAATCAGGTACTGTGGGGTTACTTGTAAAATTGGAATGGTATCGCATCCGAACCCAATCATCAGTTTTTGTCAAATTCACCATGTCATTCATGTCATATTCACTTTCAAAATCGTTCAATAGAAAGACTCATCATTCCAAGGTTTTCAAAGTAATATGTAAGGGTGCCTTGCTCTAGTAGAGCTTTGCATTAGGGTAGCTTGCAAGAGTATAGCTTGCCTTGAGTGGTACAGTGATCAACGTTTTCTTCTTCTTCCTCGTAGAAGACCTCCTCCTCTTGGTAGTCCTCGGTACTAGCGTCTATAAACGGATACGAGGTATACAATCACCAACAAATATCAGGTACTAGACTAAGCACACAAATGGTTCACACAAGCTAATCTAGCATCACAACACTATTAACATGGTGGTTGGCTTTGTTTTCTTTTTAAGAAAAATAATTTCCTCTCATTGAAGTAGTTATTAGAGTTTCTATTTATGTCTTTTGATAAATAATTTCCTCTCATTGAATCTTGTTAAGATTTAATCTCCTCAAATAATAAAGTATGATCACATGTTGACCAGGGTCAACACTTCATATTTATCATTTGGGAAAATGATTTAAATGAGGTATTACACCTCATGCAATTTAACTCTACTATAGTAATAATTTAATATCACTAAGTGATACCATATGAGATTATATAGGCCAAGGTTAATACCTCATGTTGAATTACTTGAGACAAAGATTTAAATGAGAGGATACCTCTCATACTATATAATAAATAATTTTGGGTGACTTAAATGGACTAGAAATAGCCACATAGCCATTATTTATTCTATTCCATGATCATATGAAACAACCATGTCATATTTTTACATATTTAGATAGACAATATGAAATGTGATTTTTGAGAGTTGAAATCAATCCAAAATAATATATGGTTGATTTTTAATAAATGTTTGAAGTTTGAAAAGGCTCTGCCTTGTTATTTTTACTACATAAGTTACATTAAATCTAGGGTTGAGACCAGTGGAGTTGGCCAGATAATTTCCTAAGCTTTCCAACAATACCAAATTCATGAAATTTGGCTCAGTAGATTTGGTTCTATTTATTTTTTAACATAGCACCAGTATTGAATTTGAATTAAATTGATTTATTCGAATTTGAATAGCTGGGCTTGCGCGGGAAAACTAATTGGGCCAGAGGAGAAAAAGAAATGGGCCGGCCCAGTTGCGTGTCTCGCACGAGCGGGCGGCCTGACAGCGGGGTCCACCTGTCAACGACGTTTAAACGCCGAATCGGTATGGATCAAAGGGAGGCATTGGATTAGAAGTGGATCTAACGGCTCTCGTGCATCGTCATCGACGACGAGCACGGGCTCACTGGCGGCGAGCACCAGGGGGTCGGAGGCTCACGGAGGGTTGGCGATCGTCGGCGTTGATGCAGGGCAGCGTTGTCGAGGGTGGCGACGCTCCTGGTACAAGCGGCGGCTCCTGGGGTGGCTCCTAGCTCCGGCGATCTTGCGACAGTACTGGCGGAGCTCCGGCGATCAATTGGCTAGCTACGGGGTGATGCTCGAGGAGTGGTTCTGAGATGAGAGAATGAGAGTGGCGTGAAGAATTGAGGCGGGGGGTGGCCTCCTTTTATAGTTGCGAGGAGGTGCCGAGGCGCATGGATGAGGTCGGCCATGGCGACGAGGCTACAGTGGCGGAGTGGCTCGGGCGATGACGCAGGAGCTTCGGCGACGTCATGGCGAGCACGGAGCGCTTGACGGCGCTGAAAATGATGCAGTGACGCGGCGAGGAACGTGACGCGGGCTCACAGTACCGAGGCGGAAGTCGTCGATGGTGACGACGGCTACCGTCCTCTCCGGCGCAGGTGAGCGTGTCTGGCGGCTAGCTGGTGTCGCGGCCATGCTACTGGCGGAGAGAGGGGTCAAGGGGAGGATGAGGGTGACAAGGCGCGTGCGTGCTCTGGCGCGTCCAGGCACGTCAGCGTGCACGCTCTGGCGCATCTGTGCGTCATGGGCGCGTACGGGGCTGGCTGCTGTTGGCTTCTCCTTGGCCAAGGGTTGGCATGAGCGTGACCAGGGGAGTGTGTAGAGTCTCCAGGACAAGGCGGTGCACGGCAGAAGTGAGAGGAGAGGAGAATGGCATGGTGGAGTGGCATGATGCCACGACATGGTCGTGTCATGGATGAGATCATGCTCAAAACTTGTCTCTGGTGCTTGGCATGGTGCAAGGGGTGCAAGAGAGGACTAATGATGACCTAGGGTTGATGGTTGATGCTAAAACATGCTGGATAAAAGAGTGTCTAGGGTTGGCAGATTGATGCATGCCATGTGTTCGACACAATGGCCGCATGAAACAATTTTTTGAATTTTGCAAAACTATTTTATGGAGATGATTCAAATAATGTTTGACACATAATGGTGGTGTTGGTTTGCAAAATGGAGGTGGTTTGTGAAATTCCAAAATAGGCATGATCTCAAATCTGATTTGATGTTGCCTCTTTGCTTGATGATATTAAGAAATTTAGGAAGAATTTGCAGGGTTGGTCTTTACCAAAGTTGTTCATCTTGTTGAGTTCTTGGATGAGGTGCAAAGAGTTGGGAGTGTTTGGTTTAGAAATTTCTTAATACAAGGGCTCAAAGTGGGTACCATGATATAAAATGTCAAAATGACCATTATCATATGTGAGTAGGTTTTGCTTTGTATTTTGATTTGTTTGGTATATCCTTGATTCAAATGTTGTTATTATAGGTTTAGTAATGTTATCCAAACATTGAAACAAAGTAAAAAGTCCTAGGTTGAGATTTGGCAGAAATGGCCATAAGCACATATGTGGTGTTATTTTCATTTTTCTCTTTTTTCTTCTTTGTCCCTCTTTGATTCCATTTGGCATGGTTTAGGGTTTTAGCACATTGTCAAGTATTTCAAACACACATCATGGCAATGTCACATAAATCATTCATGAACACTATGCATAGCACATCTTTCAATAAAAGTTTTTGTTCGTTCCCATTTTTGAATATTGGAAACTCATGTTATTCATTGCTTTGAAATTTGGGATGTTACAGCTAGGACTCGACTCCGGCGTCATCATCAAGTCTTCGTTAATCTTCCTGCGACGCATGGACTTGACAAGTGCATCGTCCTGAGGGGCTTCATTACCCAAAACGGCGCTATCCTCAAAGATATTCTGATCATCTTCGGTTTTTTCGAAAGCGTCGTCGTCTTCGGGAGCAATTCCACTTTCGGGTGTCGGTGGATAGCATTGAGCAATGGTAGAAGCCTGTCGAAAGAAAAACAGCAAGTCTTAGATTCAGAAGCGAAAATAAACGTCGGATGAGGAAACAAATAGAACAATTACGTCGGCAGGAAGGTGTTTAAGATCAAGAGGAGGGCGAGCCGAAGTCATTGCAATGTTATCCTTCTGGCTGAGGCAAGTTAGACGCTGCACCTCGTCCCGAAGATCTTCTTCAGAAAAATCAGTCGGGCTAACCCTCGATTTGTCATTGGCGCTAGTATACAACCAGAGTTTATGAACCCTTGACATTACTAGCTGCACCCGACGCCTTAAGAACACTGCGACTACTTCAGCGCCGCACATCGTCTGACCCTCTGCATTCTTTAGATCTAAGATCTTTTCATATAGTTGGTCAGCTACTTCGCTTTCTTCGGCCGTCAAGGCATTTTGCCAAGATTTCTTCGGCACGGCAGTAAGAACATCTTCGAATGGAGGCAGATTCGAGCGCCGGCCTGATGCTGGGATGTCCCGAAGATAGAACCACTTATGTCGCCAGCCTTGGACAGACTCCTTCATTGGGAAGTTGAAGTAGTTAACCTCCTTCCTGACGACGAGGCCAACGCCACCGACCATGTGGGGGCCCTCATTGCCATTGTGGCGTTTTACGTAAAATATCTTCCTCCACAGACCCCAGTGGGGGTCAATGCCGAGGAAGGCCTCGCACAGAGTGATGAAGATCGAGAGGTGGAGGATGGAATCGGGAGTCAGCTGCCAGAGCTGAACCCGTAGAAGAAGAGGAGAGAATGAAGAAATTCATGGGCTCAAAGAGACAACCCACGCTGAAGAAAAGCAACGAACATTGCGGTGAAACCCTTTGGAGGTTTTGGGCGAGAAGCAGAACCTGGGTGACGGAAGTCAGATTCGGTAGAAGAGATGAGCCCTAACGACCTAATCTTATTCTCCTCACGCTTGGAGATGGTGGATGCGGTCCAGTTGAGGCTAGCCTTGGATGACTGGGATCGTGGCTGTTATTTTGGCATCGTGGGAAGATGGGCGAGAATCCAGTCGTACACGTGTCAAAGAGAGAGATAAACCGGCGGCCCATTACTCCCACTACGTGCGGAAATCGAGGAGGCACCTCGGTCAACGCGCAATGACTAGTCATTTCCTAACTGACCGCGCAGAAGTAGGGTGGGCCCGTCAGGTCACGTCCTGTCAATCGAACCACCGCAGTAGCGATGTAATTTATGATGTCATAAAAAGTATCGACTCGTCATGAAGCATCCGAAGGAAATTACAATATCGAGTTGCTTGACTTGAGTCTACGCACGGTTGCAAGCATCCGTCCCTAGACTCGGGGGCTACTCCCATCGGGAGCGCTGGACACGCACCCGATAAAAACTATGGATTTGAAGGTTTCAGAAGATCCAGGATCATGCCCGGGGCCTTGACTCTGAGTAGAGTAACGATGTATTGCCATCGGCAGTTAACCAGCATCGATACATCGAGTAAAGCTGGGCGCGTTACTCAAATCCCTTACGTACTGTCAATTGGTATGACTTTACCCAAAGTTATTGAAGACCCCATATACAAAAGATATCGGATGAACACGACAGTTTGCAGAAAACATCGACAGCCAAAAACATTCTAGTACAACTTGAGTCTACACACGGTTGCAAGCATTCGTGCCTAGACTCGGGGCTACTCCCATAAGGAGCGCTAGACGCGCACCCGATAAAAATGAGCTTTCCTTTTCAAAGATATCAAGATCATCCGACAATTATGAATGTTCGACAGAAGACAATTTTAGTCCCTGCCCGAAGCTTTACTTCGGCCAGTCACTCGAGGGCTACTGATGTGGGCATTACCCTTCGGGTAACTAATATTACGCTACCTCCTACGGCCCAACCAGGGGCCCATGAAGATCATCCACCAACCAAGTTGGGCCGATTATGTCGGTTACAAAGAAAGGTTCTTGACAAAAAAGGCAAGAAGACGAAGAAACAAGGAAAGTTTAGATGTAGAACTCTTTGTAACCTAGTCAAACTCGGACAGAACTCTCGAGAGCTGGCTTGCAATATAAGGGCCAGGAGAGGGTCTGCCGAGGGGCACATAATCACCGCAGCCAAAACCACCGCAAGTCTAGAGCTAGGTCATTAGAAATCTTAGCCTCTCGACGAGATCGTAGTCTGAGCCTTCGGCTACCCCATTGTAACCCGATAATTTCGATAATCAAGATTAGACAAGCAGGAAGTAAGGGTTTTACCTCATCGAGGGCCCCGAAACCTAGGTAAATCTTTGTCCCCGTTTGTTTGGTATCTGATGTCTCGTGTCTGCCTGCAGGATTCCGTCAACCCTAAGCCCCAAAAGGTGGGCATTGCCAAGGAGCACCCTCGTCACCTAGTGTAGATTGCATCTGCCTTCATACCCATAAACCACGAAAAAGCCAAAAATACAGTTACGGTTTTAGATCATATAGTCCCATAAAACACCCTGAGCCTGTGCATTGTCTTTTCAGTTTTGCATAGTTCAATTTCTATTTGCATCTTCGTGTCGAGTTGCTGGTATTAGTGTCTAGTTCCTTTAGAGTTTCAAGTTCTGGTCATAGTAGTTACGCCGCTACCGCACGCTTGCACCGCTCGCAGATTGTCGGGGGGAAGACCCCGTGACGTGGGCACTACCCTTCGAGTAACCGACATTGCCCTATCCTATATCTTCTAGTTGGAGGCCCATGAAGGCACTTGGAGGAAAGGCGGCCCATCCGGGCGGTGCACCAGAAGGTTCCTTGGCAAGCAAGACAAAGAAGCAGCCGAGCAAGGAAAGATTAGATCTAAAACTACTGTAAACCTAGTCGTGCTCGGTTAGACCTCTTGAGACCTGGCCTCCTATATAAAGGCCAGGAGAGGGGCTGCCGAGGGACACAATCAATCTTAGCAGTCTTAGCCACCAAAAGCCTAGAGCTAGGTCATCATTAAGCTTAGCATCTCAACGAGATCTCAGCCGAACTATTCGGCACCCCATTGTAACCTATTATCATCATAATCAAGAACAGACAAGCAGGACGTAAGGGTTTTACCTCATCGAGGGCCCCGAACCTGGGTAAATCGCTCCCCCCGTTTGTCTGTGAACCGATGTCTCGTGTCAGCTTGCAGGATTCCATCAACCCTAAGCCCCTATCGGAGGGCATTGCCGAGGAGCACCCTCGACAATTGGCGCCGTCTGTGGGAACCCTGCTGGCGCAAGATCGGTCATCAGCAGATCCAGTCATGTCATCGACGTCTTCATCAACACCGCCATCGCCAAACCTGGGAAGCCCGATTCGATTCGGCTCCTATGAATTCACCCCACACAGCGATTCTTCTCGCTCAAACTTCTCGGATCTGCAAGGAAACATGGAGATGACCATCGGCAGCGTCCACTACAACGTCAACGCAGAAGGAATTCTTCAGCTGCTGGAGTCACCCACCTCCAGATCGACGAGTCCTAGTGCGTCATCATCACTCGATCTTTTGGCTGGCCTGACAGGATCGATGAGCTCGATCGCACCCTCGACTCCCCGTTCAGCATCTACTATGTCGGTAGGATCCGACGATCCCACATCTTCGGAATTAACCTCGTACTACTGCTTGAACTGTGACGCCAGGCACGGTTTGGGGTCAAGCGACACAACGTTCATCTGCAATGCCCAATATTGATCGGGAGAAGACAGTGTCGACAGCATCGTCCGAGGAACCACCCGAAGAACGGCACATCATCAAGTTTATGCCGCCAACAACACAGGAAACACAAGGCACAGAGGAGACGGAGACCACACGCTTCGTTCTAGTAGGCGAGCAAGCTTCGAGAACAGCACCAGCAACCGCGACAGCGATTACACCATCGCAGACGAAGAGTGGGCGGCAGCTAGGGCAGTCGTACTTAACAACACCCCGCTCCCCGCAGGAACCTCGGTTGGAACCCTAAATGCCTACCGCTCTATACTGGAGAAAAACCGGGAGCACCTGTCGAGAGAGCAAGCCACCCTCGAGAGACGTCTATCTGCAGCAGACCGATCCAGCGAACGACGGAGAGCCTCGCAAGGAAGCGCCTCTCGAAGTACTCATGGGGCAGTCAAGCACCGATCAAGGCTGTCCAGGCTCTCGGAAGACGACGCTAGAGAAATAACGTCGAACCTAACCAAGTCCTTTATGACCACGGACACCGCGGGCATGCCACGGCCGAAAACGTTGCGGGAGCAACTGCTAATCTCGCTGCGTACCTCATCAACCAGCGCCCTGAAGGATCCATGGCTCAAGCTCACCGAGCCGCCCTAGAAAGTCTCGCGATATTGGGAAAAAATCTAGTTCCGCAAAAGGAAAAGACCACGGTGCAGGATAGTGGTTCAAAATATCATGCGAGAGATGCTCGGGATGAAATCACCCAGAGCAGGATCGATAAAGCAAGGCGACGACGCGCCGCCAGGAAGGACAACGACAGTGATTCTTCGGATGAGGATCAGGAGTACGACGGCGAACTCAGGGGAGCCGATTGTTTAAGTTACAAAATCTGCGAGACGATGCCGCCCAAGAAGTTCAAGCCTACTCCCACCGACGCTGCCAAATACGATGGGCAGCAGGAACCAAGATCTTGGATAGACGATTACCTGCAGACTGTGATTCTGCATAAGGGGAACCAGATAGCAGCAATGCAGTGCTTGCAGCTCTACTTAAAGGATTCAGCGCGAGCCTGGTTAAGGGGGCTGCCGAAGGGTTCCATTAAATCATGGGACGACCTAGTGGACGCCTTTGTTGCTAATTTCCAGGCAACATACAAGAGACCCGTCGGGATTGAAGAGTTACGCAACTGCCAGCAGAAGCAGAAGGAGTCGATGCGCTCATACATCGGGAGATTCACCAAACTCCTAAACGCTGCCGAAGATGTATCTGTCGACAGAGCAATCGACGCTTTCAGCGATGGTGTCCGACGTGAAAGCTACATAGAAGAACTCGGACGCAAAAAGCCAAAAACCATTACCAAGCTAATGGAAATCGCCAACAGCTGGGCTGATGGTGAGGACAATGTGCGAAGACCGCGGCAGCACAGCGATGATGAAGAAGACGACCAGCCGAAGCACGACTCGGGTGGCCGAAGGGATCGCCACAAGAGAAGGAAGAACCGCAACTATGACGACAACAACCTGGTAGCCGCAGGATACTCCGATCGACATTACGATCGGTATGACGAAAGAAGAGACGATCGACAGGACGGCAATCGGAACAACTCTGGGAACCGTGGCAACTATAAACCACGGCAGCAGAGGACTCCTGAGCTACCCTATGCTGAGAAGATCAACGCCCCTGTTACCTGCACTCGTATGTCGATTCCAAGGACGGCAAAACGAAGTCGAGTCACCTGCTCAGGGACTGTCGGCAGTTCCTCGACATGCACAAACTCATCTAGCAGTCAGGACAGCAACCGTTACCACCTCCACCCCCACCTCCACCGTAGCATCAAGTCCAGCAGGCTCAACCTCATCAACCCAACGAGGCGTTCCCACCACCACGTGGGCAGATGAGCATGATCCATAGGACAGGTGTCTCGAGAAGAGAGATGAAGAAGCTCACCCGAGAGATTAATCTTGCCGAAAGCATCATGGCAAACATCCCCGAGTATGTCGAGTGGTCCTCTCAGAACATTACGTTCAGTCGAGCAGATCACCCGATGAACATACCAAAACCAGGACGCGCTGCCTTAGTAGTCGAGGCACAGATAGGGGGATTCAAGATGAGCAAAGTCTTCATGGATGGTGGAAGCGGGTTAAACCTGATTTTCGTCGACACAATCAAGAGTATGGGGATCACCATGAGGATGCTAGAAGAGACAGACACCTGCTTCCATGGGATTCTTCCAACTGCACCGGGTTACTCTCTTGGCAGAGTTTACCTGAACGTCCTCTTCGGCAGAACCGACAATTTCAGGAAGGAAAAGATCGAGTTTGAAGTAGTGAACTGGGAGTCACAGTATCACGCTATACACGGAAGACCAGCTTATGCCAAGTTCATGGCTATGCCGCACTATGCATATCTCAAGCTGAAAATGCCTGGGAACAACGGGACAAACATCACAGTCTATGGAAGTTTCTCACGCTCGGACAATTGTGATCGCGACTTTCAGAGGATTGCTGCGAAGTTTGGGATCAAACAAGAAATTATCAATCCTCCACCCAAGCTGTCGATACGCAAAATCAAGGAGGAGAAACAAGACAGGGAAATCAAGAAGAAGCCAGCCGACCTTGCCCTTAAAGCCTCGGTAGCAGAAGCCTCGACAGCAGAAGCTTCGGCAGCAAAAGCTTCGGTAGCAAAGGGTTCGACAGTTGATGGCACAGAAGGCATAGAAGATAGCAAGACGCTGGCAACCACCGCCCAGACCCTCGGTGAAATCAACAACGCTGCAGCAACCACTAACGTGGTGAAAAAGCCAGAAGATGAGAAGAACCCCTTCCTTGCTTAAGCAATTTATTAGCGTTTAATTTTTTCCCTTTATTTTAAACAGGGCCTTCCTTTTTTCGCCCTCTAGTCTCGTGCTTACCTTATTAATAAGAACTTAAGTTTCGATCTTTTGTTAAGCATTGTAGTAATTCAAAACGACTAAGCCGCATCACCATGCAACATAGTCCGCGGCAGAAGATCGTGTTTCAAAAAGAAAAGCCTCTACGAGTGCTAAAAGATACAAAGCAAACAAGGATGCTAATCCTTCCCTCTGGTATAGATGCCTCTACGAGTGCCGCCAATAGCGAGAATACACATAGTACAACCCACGTTCGATATTTTACCTATGGAAATATCAAAGAACAACGGGCTTATCGGCAGGACTACTGCACCCGAAATATTCGGGAGTGCCTGACGAAACATACATCGGTTGAAAGAAAAGTTATGCATACAACAGGTTAGCAAAACCTGCAACACGAGCTGATCACTCAAATGATTTGCTGACCAACGAGTACACATACATTTACACGGGCAATTAAGATTTGCTCCTTCAAAACTTGCCAACGGCATTAAAAGCGGTAAAAATACATATACATGTATCTACCGAAAATAAAGCTTCGGCTAAACAATCTTAAACACCTGGATAAAGTAGCCAGAAAAGCCTATTTACAAAGTAACATCAATCCCTGAATTCATCCTTGAGGAGTTTCCCTTTCTTCAGGTACTTTCGAATCCTTCTCAAGTCTGTCCACGATTATATTGGCAGGCAGCAACACCTTCGGATACAGAATCTCCAAGTCACCAACCGCATTGGAGATAGCAAGCAGATTTGCTGAAGGGTAACATGCCAGCACAAGAGAAAGTGTAAACCTAGCCCCTGCGAAAACTTGAGCCCGCACTAAGTCTCGAATCTTCTTGGCATTTCTAAATTCAGACATCAAAGTCAGCAACGTAGGGGGAACCGCGTTTAAAGGGAACATTGTCTTCCAAACCACCCTCATTGCTTTGTAGCACTTGTCAAAGAAATGGTGGACTTGCTGAACTCGATCCTGAAATTGTGCGACAGTCGAAGCCTTCGAGTGTTCCCGCCAGAAAATCTCTTCGGCTGAGGATAATTGGGTAAAAGCATGGACACGCTCGTGAATCCGCTTGTTCTCCTCCGCACGGTTCAGAGCTATGACTGGCAAAGAAATAATTACAGGTTCAGACAAGGCGTTGTTGACAAAAGGACCATCGGGATCAAGAAACTTACAGTTCAAACTCTCGGTAGCCTTATGCAGCTCAGTAAGAGCATACCGCTCCACGTCGGCTGCAATCTCGCTCTTCTTATTGACAATAGCGGCTAAGGCGTAAGTACTGCGGAGGTCCTTCTCCATCTGAGCTATCCGATCCTTCATACGTTGGATCCGATCATCTTCAGGAAGAGCACCCGAAGAATCATCGACAAATGAAGGCACTGGGAAAACCTGCAGGCAAACAGTGTTAAAAAGGATGATAGATATGGTCAAATTGGGCATCCAAAGAAACTCCCATCGGGAGAAGTTCAAGTAAAAATATCATAATATAGGTGTGCTAGCAACATTGCCAAACACGGGGTTTATTACAAACACAAGTTTTGCAACAGAACAATGTTTCACAACAGCCCGAAGATAAGTTTGTTACAAAAATCAAGGAGTTTGGGTCTGGGTCGATAGACTGGGTCCAGTCGATGTCTTTCTTGACGAAACTAGTTCAAGGAGCTGGCGAGCACAAGTTAGGGCAGGCGTTGTAAAGACACTGAGGTCAACAAATTGCCCATCTTGCCCTTTCGGCAGCTCCTTAGTCATCTCTTCGATGTTAGCCTTAAAGCCATGACCCATCATAAGTTGGAAGGCAAGGAGGGCACCATAGGTACGCGAAGTACGCTTGAATACCTCGATAACCTCCTTGGTGTCAACCGCGAAGGCTTCGACCAACTGCCCCAGAGTCTTGTCCTGCTTGAGCTTGGGGAAAATCATCAAATGCATCCGTGCCAGGGCACCTTTCCCCTTTCAAGAAGCTCCCGCGTGAGGTGGTGGGAGGCAAGAGCCATCGACACACCATTTGATGGAGAATTGTTTGGAACCTTGTGCAAGGCAGCAGCAGGAATGTTGGCGGCTTCTACAAAAAGATAAAATTGGAAAAGATCATTGATAAAGGAATGAATCTGTAAGAGTAATAATCGGCAGCGGCGTATAAAAGAGCTTACCAAGTAGAGCCAAAGAACATTGACGAAGGAGCTCATCCTTTTCGGCTGCCCGAGTCTCCTCCTCTTTCAGCCTCTCCTTCAGTTTGCCCAGCTCCTCTTTGAGGGAGTCGACCTCCTGGCGAGCCATGGCAGCCTTTTTAATGGCGCCGTCCAACTTCGAAGAAGAAGATTTAACTTCCTCCTGCAGTCGAACGTTGTCCGCCTCCAGAGAGGTAAATTGAGAGGCAAAGGCCTCCAAAGAAGATATAACACCTCGCAAGTCCTTAAAGAAAAAAAAAGGGGGGGATGTTTTACAAGGAATCAGTAGGCAAGGCATATTTCAAGAAATTCGCGTTGTATTCAAAGGGGACTTACAGAAGGAGGAGTCATGGTGGCGACAGGAACATCCTTCCCCTTAGAGAGGGAAGAAGCAGTCGAAGCCTGAGCCGCAGGAGCTGCCTGAGGAGCTGAAGCTTCAGAAGCTGCAACGGCCGGCGGAGCAGCATCTGATTTAGCTTTCTTGGACGGAGGCTCGACGAAACCTTCGTCCCTGCAAAAAGGGAAATAATTGATGAAGATTATGAAAGGAGTGTGAGAAATAAGAGGACCAAATATGGCGACAGAGCAGGAAGTACTTACCAGTCGAGGAGATCGTCTCCGTCGGCGAAGCCGCCAATCGATCTCTTCGCGGGTGAAGCTTTAGCCTCCTCCACAGCTGCATTAACAAAGGCATCATGATCAGCGTCATCACCGCGCATTGATCCCTCTGTATTGCAAGCGTCATCGGCTGGGGGAGGAAGATCGGTGTGAACAGTTTCAGAATCTATCGGATCGACATCGCTCTCTGGGCCTGTATACTCGACAGTGTGAAAATCAACAGGTACTGAGGAGCCTCTCCCTTCAGAGGTATCGTTTGGCGAATCGTGCAAATTCCCAGAGACTATGGGAACCTGTCAAAAAGGAAAACGAATAAGAACAATCATAATTATGTTAACTAAGAAAAGCACAGTAAGAATTTGAAAGGGAAAGTTACCTCGGGCGGCGGATGATCAGCATCAAGAGGGGTATAAGTAGATGTCAATGGGATCGAGTCTTCTTGACTGAAGGAAGTAAGGCGACGGACTTCATCATGCAATTCCTTTTCCGACAGTTCGGCAACATTAATCCTGGTTTCGTCTTTTGGGCCTGAGTACAACCACATCGGATGAATTCTAGCCATGGCTGGTTGGATCCGACGCTTCAGGAACACTGCTGCCACCTCTGTGCCGACCATGGTTAGGCCATCGGCCTCTTTGATTCGAAGAAATTTGGCAAATAATTCATCAACTGCTACTTTTTCGTCGGGAGAGAGAATGTTCTTCCAGGAATTTTTAGGCTTGGCTTCAAGAACGTCGGTAAAGCAAGGAAGCTGGGATTCGGGTGACGAGGAATCCTTGACGTAAAACCACTTCAGTCTCCACCCTTGCACAAATTCTCTCATTGGGAAATTGAAGTAATTGACATCTGATCGAGCTACAAACCCCACTCCTCCGGTAACAAAGGATCCATTACTACTGCTGTATCTCTTCACATAGAAGATCTTTTTCCACAGCCCAAAATGAGGTTTAATGCCCAAAAATGCCTCGCAAAGGGTGATAAACACAACAACGTGGAGGATTGAGTTGGGGGTGAGTTGCCATAATTGGATCTCGTAAGTTCGCAAGAGGTGGAGGAGAAACTCGTGAGCGGGGAGCGAAAGACCCCGATCAAGGAACAACAAGAACATCACGGTAAAGCCAGCAGGGGGATTAGGCCGAGGAATCGCACCTGGAAACATCACATTCCCCTCCTCGGAGGAGATTAATCCCAGGCTTCGGGATCTTTTCTCGTCACACTTGCTTACTGTAGACGCTGTCCAATCTCTGGGCTTGGCCACTGAACTTGGCGGCGCTGGCGGCGCTGGAGCTGGGGGAGGAGCGCTTGGAGTGCTCCCCTTCGAAAGAATCGAGGAGTGTTTGGCGGCGGCGCCTCCGCTAGTGGAGCTGGCGGCGGTGGTGACGCTCTTCTTCTTCACCATCGTTAGATCTAGGAAGGATCGGAGAAACGGTGGTGGCGGCGCAGCAGTTGTGAAGGAAGGAAGAAGGAGAAGGGCGAAGAGGCGTTATGGAGAGACTGGGAAGGACCAGAGATTTTTGTTCTTTAAGTGGTCCTTTTTCGTTAAGGATTGCGGAAATCGAGGAGGCACCTCGGTGACTGTGCATGAAAAGTGGATGTTGCTTAAAAACGAGGCTGGGCAGAGGCAGAATAGGCCCAGCGGGTCACGTCCTATCAGTCCAAATCAAGATGTTAGCAAAGCGTCATCAATGACGTCATGTTTAAAGCATTCGAAGGAATAAAAGAATCTATCGGATAGTGAACTTGAGTCTATGCGTAGATTGCAAAGCATTCACGCCTAGACTCGGGGGCTACTCCCATCGGGAGCGCTGACGCGCACCCGATAAAAAGAAGATGCACATTCAAAAGAATGAGGACTCGAAAATATATTTGGAGAGAAGGATGGAATGTTCAACTTAAGTCTGCACCCGAGCATAAAGCGTTCGTGTCCAGACTCGGGGGACACTCCCATCGGGAGCACTGGTTGTGCACCCGATAAAAGTTTTTTGCACTCCAGGATCATGCCCGGGGACTTGATTCTGTGTAGGGTAACGTTGTTTTGCCATCGGCAGTTAACCAACAAAAGTTGGGCACGTTACTCAGTATCCCTTGCATGAGGAAATGTATCGGATGACTTATGAAGACTTGCAGAAAGCCTTCGGCAGAGCAAAAAGTATTCGAGTGGCGCAACTTGAGTCTACGCACGGATTGCAAGCATCCGTACCTAGACTCGGGGGCTACTCTCATCGAAAGCGCTGACGCGCACCCGATAGAACAAGAACAATCAAGAAGAAGGACATTAGAAAAGACCATGTTTTAGTCTCTACCCGAATTATCTTCGGCTAGACATTCGGGGGCTACTGACGTGGGCACTACCCTTCGAGTAACCGACATTGCACTATCCTATATCTTCTAGTTGGAGGCCCATGAAGGCACTTGGAGGAAAGGCGACCCATCCGGGCGGTGCACCTGAAGGTTCCTTGGCAAGCAAGACAAAGAAGCAGCCGAGCAAGGAAACATTAGATCTAAAACTACTGTAAACCTAGTCGTGCTCGGTTAGACCTCTTGAGACCTGGCCTCCTATATAAAGGCCAGGAGAGGGGCTGCCGAGGGACACAATCAATCTTAGCAGTCTTAGCCACCAAAAGCCTAGAGCTAGGTCATCATTAAGCTTAGCATCTCGACGAGATCTCAGCCGAACTATTCGGCACCCCATTGTAACCTATTATCATCATAATCAAGAACAGACAAGCAGGACGTAAGGGTTTTACCTCATCGAGGGCCCCGAACCTGGGTAAATCGCTCCCCCCGTTTGTCTGTGAACCGATGTCTCGTGTCGGCTTGCAGGATTCCATCAACCCTAAGCCCCTATCGGAGGGCATTGCCGAGGAGCACCGTCGACACCCCGGGTAGGGCAAAGGACTAAGAACAACCGGCTCAAGGCCTGTCGGCCCGCGGCAAAGGCCGGCTGAGGAGCAGCCGGCTGGAGCCGTGGCCGGCTGCCTTGGGAGTCGGCTGGTTCAAAGTCCACGCTGGCCTGGCTATAGCCGACTGCGCTGTGGCTAGGCCGGCATCAACTTGTCTTATCCGGCTTGGTTTACCTCTCCCTGACATGGTCCGGGTTGGTGGGGCTTGTAGGAGAAGGAACTGGGAAGGTAGTCCGGCTCCTAAAGTACACCGTGATCTCACCTTCCGTAAAGGGCGGGGCACTATAGAGCAACAGTGCCTCCGCTGGACAGGGCAGCATGGCGCCGTACGGCTACAGGTCATGATGGCGACAAGGACACCTCCTCTCCATACCGCTGACCCCGGCAGGCGGATGGGACAGGCCATGAGGCCTCAACGGCTCCTGACGTCAACGCCTCGGGAAGGAGCAGAAGCCAAAGCCGGCCAGTCGGCCATTAGGTCTTAGGGACTTGTATGTAAAGTGCCAGCGTCTATATAAGCTGCACTACCCCCCTCGTGCGGGGGACGATCGATCATTCCACACTTCATTCTAGTCTTAGAGCTTCCCTGTGAAAGACACCATCGTCTCCCTTAGCCTCCCAGGAGCAGCCGGATACAGCTCAAGGAGCACCATTGTACTGTGATATAGCATATACACTCATAGCAGGAGTAGAGGTGTTACCTCCACCGGAGGGCCTCGAACCTGGGTACATCGCCGTGTCGCTCGTCCCCATACCCGCATCCGGATACCGCCGTAGATCATACAAGGAACCACTATCTTTAGCCACCCTATGGCATATGCCGTGACGATACCACGACATTTGGCGCCCACCGTGGGGCCTTCAGCATCTCCGGCCGGTGTCTTCATCCGGACGGGCCTCACCATCACCCCGGCGAGCGGGTCGCTTCAGGCTTTATCTGGAGATTCGGCTCCCTCGACTGCGTCAGCGACAACGCTGGCTGCTTCGCCGACCGGCCATTCCCAGCCGGCGGCAGCGTCATCAGCTTCGGCGGCTTCGACGTCTACGTCGCCACCGTCGCACCACCGCGCTACCCGCGCCAGATCCTGCGCTGCGCAAGCCCTCCTCCTGGAGCCGGCGCCAGCCTCAGCACCGCCAGCCCCTGTGTCATGCAGGAGGACATGGCAACCGGCGATGACGCCGACGTCAAGTCTACGCGCGTCCGCGGCCCTCAGCTGAAGCGCACCGCGAAGGACGCCGGCGCATCCGGCTCGGGCCCAAAGGCCCCAGCACCACCGTCCCGCTTGGACGAAGTCCGGGCAAAGTTGAGTTCCCCGCTCACAGCCGGAGCGGATCCCTCTGCCATCGAGGCGGACCTGGAGACGCACCGCCAGCTGCTCCTCAAGCAGGCGGAAGAGCTGTCTGCCGCAAAGCGGCAGATGGAGATCACCCAGCGCGAGTACAACCGCGCTCACAGCTTCACGCCAGACGGTGACAACCCAAGCCGAGCCGGCCAGATTCGCCGGAGGGGAGGCGGCCTGGGCGCCGAGATCGCCCAGGACGGCACAGAATCACCGGCTCCGTCTGCGGAGCAACCCGTCTACAACACCCCCGACAAGAACATGCGCGCGGCGCAAGCCGGCGCAGAGGAGCTGAACCGCCTCGAAGGCGAAGAGTTACGCCGCCAGATGAAGCGGGTAACTGAGATGCTCAACGCGGCCACCTAGCAGGCGGCCGACCCCAGGTACGCCAATGCTCCCAGAGCTTCTCACGCTCGTGGAGCTGCAGGCAACGACAGGGACGGCCCCAGAGACACGGCCGAGTCCTCCTCGCCACCACCAAGCCGGCACCGGGACTCCCGGGCCACCCAGGCAAGTTCCAGCCGGACGAGCCGGCTGGCAAGCGGCAACACCGGCCGCAGCCGGCCACCACCAAGCTGGCGCCAGGAGGAAAACTCCGAGCGGCCGGCGCAAAGACGCCCGCACCGGCCGGCCCTAGAGGCCAGCGACCACCGCCAGCCGGCCCACTCCCGGCTGGGCCCACGCATTGAGCCGGCAGATGCCAGAGACCGACTTGACCGGCTGGTCGAATCCCGCATCGCGGAAGAAGAAGGGCCAGCCGGCCCAAAGTGCTTCGGTCCGCGGATCCTCAACGAGCCCATGGTTGACGGCTTCCAGCTCCCGCACGACACCCCCAAGTACGACGGCACATCCAAGCCGGAGGACTGGCTGCTGGACTACTCCACCGCAGTCGGCATCGCCAAAGGTAACAAACGCTGGGCTGTACGCTACTCCCCCCTCATGCTGCTCGGCTCCGCCCGCACATGGCTCAACAACCTGCTAGCCGGCAGCATCAACGGCTGGCTCGACTTCAAGGAGGCCTTCATCAGCAACTTCACCGGTACCTATCGCCGGCCGGCTCGCCCCCAACAGCTTGAGATGTGCAAGCAGGGCCCGGACGAGACGGATCGCGCGTACCTGACGCGTTGGTGCGAAATGCGCAACTCCTGCGAGGGCGTGCACGAGATCCAAGCCATCAGCTTCTTCATGGGCGGCTGCTGGCCCAACACCATGCTGTGGCACAAGCTGCGCCGCAGCGAGCCCAAGACGATGGCCGCCTTGATGGCCATTGCAGACAAGTACGCGCTGGCTGAGGAAGCCGGCAAGGCTCCGGCTGAGGCTTCGCCGGCTCCGTCCAGGCGGGAGAACAACAAGCCGGCCGAGCACAAGCCGGCCGAGGGCGGCTCGCATGGCAGCCGACGGGACAACTACCGCGGCAAGTGGCACAGCGACCAGCCGGACCGCCGGTATGGCTCCGCCCATGTGGCAGCCGTGTCGGATCACGCGGCGGCTGGAGGCAGCCGGCGCCAGAAGAAGGACTGGCCCTGGAAGCCGAAGTACACCTTTGAGCAAATGCTCGACTCGCCGTGCAAGTACCTGATACGTCTCCGACGTATCGATAATTTCTTATGTTCCATGCTACATTATTGATGATATCTACATGTTTTATACACATTATATGTCGTATTTACGCATTTTCCGGCACTAACCTATTGATACGCGTAGATGCACACGTCCGTTGGGAACCCCAAGTGGAAGGTATGATGCGTATAGAAGCAAGTTTCCCTCAGTATGAAACCAAGGTTTAATCGAACCAGTAGGAGCCAAGAAGCACGTTGAAGGTTGATGGTCGCGAAATGTGATGCGGCGCAACACCAGGGATTCCGGCGCCAACGCGGAACCTGCACAACACAACCCAAATACTTTGTCCCAACGAAACAGTGAGGTTGTCAATCTCACCGGCTTGCTGTAACAAAGGATTAAACGTATCGAGTGGAAGATGTTTGCAAAGAAAACAGTAAAACAAGTAGATTGTATGCTATGTAAAGAATAGGACCGGGGTCCACAGTTCACTAGAGGTGTCTCTCCCATAAGATAAAAGCATGTTGGGTGAACAAATTACAGTCGGGCAATTGACAAATAGAGAAAGGCATAACAATGCATATACATGACATGATAAATATAGTGAGATTTAATTGGGCATTACGACAAAGTACATAGACCGCCATCCAACTGCAACTATGCCTAAAAAGTCCACCTTCAGGTTATCATCCGAACCCCCTCCAGTATTAAGTTGCAAAGCAACAGACAATTGCATTAAGTATGGTGCGTAATGTAATCAACAACTACATCCTTAGACATAGCATCAATGTTTTATCCCTAGTGGCAACAGCACATCCACAACCTTAGAACTTTACGTCACTGTCCTGCATTCAATGGAGGCATGAACCCACTATCGAGCATAAATACTCCCTCTTGGAGTTAAGAGTAAAAACTTGGCCAGAGCCTCTACTAATAACGGAGAGCATGCAAGATCATAAACAACACATGAACAATAGATTGATAATCACCATAATCATAGTACTCTCTATCCATCGGATCCCGACAAACACAACATATAGAATTACATATAGATGATCTTGATCATGTTAGGCAGCTCACAAGATCCAACAATGAAGCACAACAAGGAGAAGACGACCATCTAGCTACTGCTATGGACCCATGGTCCAGGGGTGGACTACTCACTCATCACTCCGGAGGCGACCATGGCGGTGTAGAGTCCTCCGGGAGATGAATCCCCTCTCCGGCAGGGTGCCGGAGGCGATCTCCGTAATCCCCGAGATGGGATTCGCGGCGGCGGCGTCTCTGTAAGGTTTTCCGTATCGTGGCTCTCGTGTCTTGGGGTTTCGCGACGGAAGCTTTAAGTAGGCGGAGGGTCAACGCGGGGGCCACACGAGGGACCCGGGGGTAGGTCGGCGCGGCCGGGGCTTGGGCCGCGCCGGCCACCCTCTGGCCTCCTCGTGGCCCCACTTCGTTAGGTCTTCGGTCTTACGGAAGCTTCGTGCAAAAATAGGACCCTGGGCGAAAGTTTCGTCCAATTCCGAGAATATTTCTTTACTAGGATTTCTGAAACCAAAAACAGCAACTGGCTCTTCGGCATCTTGTTAATAGGTTAGTTCCAGAAAATGCATAAATATGACATATAATGTGCATAAAACATGTAGGTATCATCAATAAAGTAGCATGGAACATAAGAAATTATCGATACGTTGGAGACGTATCAGCATCCCCAAGCTTAGTTACGCTCGTCCCGAAGCAGGTAAAACGATAACAAAGATAATTTCTGAAGTGACATGCCATCATAATCTTGATCATACTATTTGTAAACATATGTAATGAATGCAGCGATCAAAGCAAAGGTAATGACATGAGTAAACAACTGAATCATAAAGCAAAGACTTTTCATGAATAGTACTTCAAGACAAGCATCAATAAGTCTCGCATAAGAGTTAACTCATAAAGCAATAAATCAAAGTAAAGGTGTTGAAGCAACACATAGGAAGATTAAGTTTCAGCGGTTGCTTTCAACTTATAACATGTATATCTCATGGATATTGTCAACATAAAGTAATATAACAAGTGCAATATGCAAATATGTAGGAATCAATGCACAGTTCACACAAGTGTTTGCTTCTTAAGGTGGAAGGAGATAGGTAAACTGACTCAACAATAAAAGTAAAAGAATGGTCCTTCAATGAGGAAAGCATCGATTGCTGTATTTGTGCTAGAGCTTTTATTTTGAAAACATGAAACAATTTTGTCAACGGTAGTAATAAAGCATATGAGTTATGAAAATTATATCTTACAAGTTGCAAGCCTCACGCATAGTATACTAATAGTGCCCGCACCTCGTCCTACTTAACTTGGACTACCGGGTCTTCGCATGCCATGTTTCAACCAAGTGTCACAAAGGGGTACCTCCATGCCGCCTGTACAAAGGTCTAAGGAGAATGCTCGCATTTCGGATTTCTCGCTTTTGATTATTCTCAACTTAGACATCCATACCGGGACAACATGGACAACAGATAATGGACTCCTCTTAAATGCATAAGCATGTAGCAATGATTATTGTTCTCATATGAGATTGAGGATATATGTCCAAAACTGAAACTTCAACCATGATTCATGGCTTTAGTTAGCGGCCCAATGTTCTTCTCTAACAATTTTGCATGCTCCAACCACTAAAATGATAGACCTTCAGACAAGACGGACATGCATAGCAACTCACATGATATTCAACAATAGTTGATGGCGTTCCCCAGAAGCATGGTTATCGCACAACAAGCAACTTAATAAAAGATAAAGTGCATAAGTACATATTCAATACTACGATAGTTTTTAAGGCTATTTTGTCCCATGAGCTATATATTGCAAAGGTGAATGATGGAATTTTAAAGGTAGCACTCAAGCAATTTACTTTTGAATGGCGGAGAAATACCATGTAGTAGGTAGGTATGGTGGACACAAATGGCATAGTAGTTGGCTCAAGGATTTTGGATGCATGAGAAGTATTCCCTCTCGATACAAGGTTTAGGCTAGCAAGGTTATTTGAAGCAAACTCAAGGATGAACAAGTGCAGCAAAACTCACATAAAAGACATATTGTAAACATTATAAGACTCTACACTGTCTTCCTTGTTGTTCATAACTCAATACTAGATATTATCTAGACCTTAGAGAAACCAAATATGCAAATCAAATTTTAGCAAGCTCTATGTATTTCTTCATTAATGGGTGCAAAGCATATGATGCAAGAGCTTAAACATGAGCACAACAATTGCCAAGTATCACATTATCCAAGACATTTTAGAATTACTACATGTAGCATTTTCCAATTCCAACCATATAACAATTTAACGAAGAAGAAACTTCGCCTTGAACATTATGAGTAAAGCCTAAGGACACATGTGTCCATATGCAACAGCGGAGCGTGTCTCTCTCCCACAAAGTGAATGCTAGGATCCATCTTATTCAAACAAAAACAAAAACAAAAACAAACCGACGCTCCAAGTAAAGAACACAAGATGTGATTGAATAAAAATATAGTTTCAGGGGAGGAACATTATGATGTTGTCGATGAAGAAGGGGATGCCTTGGGCATCCCCAAGCTTAGACGCTTGAGTCTTCTTAAAATATGCAGGGATGAACCACGGGGGCATCCCCAAGCTTAGAGCTTTCACTCCTCTTGATCATAGTATATCATTCTCCTCTCTTGACCCTTGAAAACTTCCTTCACACCAAACTTCAAGCAAACTCATTAGAGGGTTAGTGCACAATTAATAATTCACTCATTCAGAGGTGACACAATCATTATTTTCACTTCTGGACATTGCATAATGCTACTGGACATTCGTGGATCAAAGAAATAAATCCAACATAGCGAAAGAGGCAATGCGAAATAAAAGGCAGAATCTGTCAAAAACAGAACAGTCCGTAAAGACGAATTTAGAAATGGCACCAGACTTGCTCAAATGGAAAAACTCAAAACTAATGAAAGTTGCGTACATATCTGAGGATCACGCTCGTAAATTGGCAGATTTTTTAGAATTTTCTACAGAGAATTGTGCCCAGATTCGTGACAGACAGCAATGCTGTTTCTGCGCAGCGATCCCAAATATAACATCAACTTTGACATAGAAACTTTACTTGGCACAAAAACATGATAAGGAGAGGTTGCTAAAGTAGTAAACAACTTCCAAGACTCAATAAAACAAAAAATTGCTGTAGGTAAAAACATGGGTTGTCTCCCTTAAGCGCTTTTCTTTAACGCCTTTCAGCTAGGCGCAGAAAGTGCAAATCAAGTAACATCGAGAGATGAAGCATCAACATCATTACCAGGGGTGTTGGGAGTTTTCTCAACCAAGCATAGTATATTTGATATATAAGTTTTAGCGTCTCCCTTTTCATTAGTCTTAGGCTTGCTACTCTCATCGAACAAATTTTCAGGAACAAGCCAAGCATAGTTATTTTCTAGTGCATCATTCATAGCTAGGAGTTTACATGGTATTGGTGCTTTGATTTCCCCACCATCATTAATGTTATTAGTGTACATTATTCTATCCATGTCCATTTTTTCAAGGAGACCAATAAAATTGGTATGAGAACCTAGCATATTAAATTTAGCAAAAACCTTTCTAGCCTCTCTTGCTAGACCACCAAATTCTCTAAGAAGGGTTTCTAAAACAAAATCTTTCTTTTCCCCTTCTTCCATATCACCAAGTGTAAGAAACATGTGTTGGATTATAGGATTGAGATTAACAAATTTAGTTTCCAACATGCGAACTAAAGCAGCAGCAGCAATTTCATAGGTAGGTGCAAGTTCTACCAAGTGTCTATCTTCAAAATCTTCAGTGATACTAACATGATTGAAAAATTCTTCTATATTATTTCTCCCAACTATGGACCCACGTCCTACCGGTATGTCTTTTGTGGTGAAATTAAAAGGAAACATGATGCAATAAGCAAAAAGTAAACAAAGCGAATAAAGTAAAGACAAGTAACTAATTTTTTTGTGTTTTTGATATAGAGAGCAAAACAGTAAATAAAGTAAAACTAGCAACTAATTTTTTTGTGTTTTGTTTAGGTGCTGCAAACAAAGTAGTAAATAAAATAAAGCAAGACAATAACAAAGTAAAGAGATTGAGAAGTAGAGACTCCCCTTGCAGCGTGTCTTGATCTCCCCGGCAACGGCGCCAGAAATTTAGCTTGATACGCGTAGATGCACACGTCCGTTGGGAACCCCAAGTGGAAGGTATGATGCGTATAGAAGCAAGTTTCCCTCAGTATGAAACCAAGGTTTAATCGAACCAGTAGGAGCCAAGAAGCACGTTGAAGGTTGATGGTCGCGAAATGTGATGCGGCGCAACACCAGGGATTCCGGCGCCAACGCGGAACCTGCACAACACAACCCAAATACTTTGTCCCAACGAAACAGTGAGGTTGTCAATCTCACCGGCTTGCTGTAACAAAGGATTAAACATATCGAGTGGAAGATGTTTGCAAAGAAAACAGTAAAACAAGTAGATTGTATGCTATGTAAAGAATAGGACCGGGGTCCACAGTTCACTAGAGGTGTCTCTCCCATAAGATAAAAGCATGTTGGGTGAACAAATTACAGTCGGGCAATTGACAAATAGAGAAAGGCATAACAATGCATATACATGACATGATAAATATAGTGAGATTTAATTGGGCATTACGACAAAGTACATAGACCGCCATCCAACTACATCTATGCCTAAAAAGTCCACCTTCAGGTTATCATCCGAACCCCCTCCAGTATTAAGTTGCAAAGCAACAGACAATTGCATTAAGTATGGTGCGTAATGTAATCAACAACTACATCCTTAGACATAGCATCAATGTTTTATCCCTAGTGGCAACAGCACATCCACAACCTTAGAACTTTCATCCTTGTCCCAGATTCAATGGAGGCATGAACCCACTATCGAGCATAAATACTCCCTCTTGGAGTTAAGAGTAAAAACTTGGCCAGAGCCTCTACTAATAACGGAGAGCATGCAAGATCATAAACAACACATGAACAATAGATTGATAATCACCATAATCATAGTACTCTCTATCCATCGGATCCCGACAAACACAACATATAGAATTACATATAGATGATCTTGATCATGTTAGGCAGCTCACAAGATCCAACAATGAAGCACAACAAGGAGAAGACGACCATCTAGCTACTGCTATGGACCCATGGTCCAGGGGTGGACTACTCACTCATCACTCCGGAGGCGACCATGGCGGTGTAGAGTCCTCCGGGAGATGAATCCCCTCTCCGGCAGGGTGCCGGAGGCGATCTCCGTAATCCCCGAGATGGGATTCGCGGCGGCGGCGTCTCTGTAGGTTTTCCGTATCGTGGCTCTCGGTACTGGGGGTTTCGCGACGGAAGCTTTATGTCGGCGGTGGGTCAACGGGGGGGGCCACACGAGGGGCCCAGGGGTAGGTTGGCGCGGCCAGGGCTTGGGCCGCGCCGGCCACCCTCCTGGCCTCCTCGTGGCCCCACTTCGTTAGGTCTTCGGTCTTCTGGAAGCTTCGTGCAAAAATAGGACCCTGGGCGAAAGTTTCGTCCAATTCCGAGAATATTTCTTTACTAGGATTTCTGAAACCAAAAACAGCAGAAACAGCAAGAATCGGCTCTTCGGCATCTTGTTAATAGGTTAGTTCCAGAAAATGCATAAATATGACATATAATGTGCATAAAACATGTAGGTATCATCAATAAAGTAGCATGGAACATAAGAAATTATCGATACGTTGGAGACGTATCACCTATTAACAAGATGCCGAAGAGCCAGTTGCTGTTTTCTGCTGTTTTTGGTTTCAGAAATCCTAGTAAGGAAATATTCTCGGAATTGGACGAAATCAACGCCCAGGGTCCTATTTTTGCACGAAGCTTCCAGAAGACCGAAGGGGAAAGGAAGTGGGGCCACGAGGCGCCACCACAATAGGGCGGCGCGGCCCAGCCCTTGGCCGCGCGGCCCTGGTGTGTGGGGCCCTCTTGTGGCCCCCCGCGTTGCCCTTCCGCCTACTTAAAGTCTTCGTCGCGAAACCCTCTGTCCCGAGAGCCACGATACGGAAAACCTTCCAGAGACGCCGCCGCGAATCCCATCTCGGGGGATTCAGGAGATCGCCTTCGGCACCCTGCCGGAGAGGGGAATCATCTCCCGGAGGACTCTTCATCGCCATGATCGCCTCCGGAGTGATGAGTGAGTAGTTCTCCCCTGGACTATGGGTCCATAGCAGTAGCTAGATGGTCGTCTTCTCCTTATGTGCTTCATTGTTGGATCTTGTGAGCTGCCTAACATGATCAAGTTCATCTATCTGTAATACTATATGTTGTGTTTGTCGGGATCCGATGGATAGAGAATACTATGTTATGGTGATTATCAATCTATTACCTATGTGTTGTTTATGATCTTGCATGCTCTCCGTTATTAGTAGAGGCTCTGGCCAAATTTTTGCTCTTAACTCCAAGAGGGAGTATTTATGCTCCATAGTGGGTTCATGCCTCCATTAAATCTGGGACAGTGACAGAAAGTTCTAAGGTTGTGGATGTGCTGTTGCCACTAGGGATAAAACATTGATGCTATGTCTAAGGATGTAGTTATTGATTACATTACGCACCATACTTAATGAAATTGTCTGTTGCTTGCAACTTAATACTGGAAGGGGTTCGGATGATAACCTGAAGGTGGACTTTTTAGGCATAGATGCATGCTGGATGGCGGTCTATGTACTTTGTCGTAATACCCAATTAAATCTCACTATATTTATCATATCATGTATATGCATTGTTATGCCCTTTTCTATTTGTCAATTGCCCGACTGTAATTTGTTCACGCAACATGCTTTTATCTTATGGGAGAGACACCTCTAGTGAACTGTGGACCCCTGTCCTATTCTTTACATCGCATACAATCTACTGCAATACTTGTTTTACTGTTTTCTTCGCAAACAATCATCTTCCACACAATACGGTTAATCCTTTGTTACAGCAAGCCGGTGAGATTGACAACCTCACTGTTTCATTGGGGCAAAGTACTTTGGTTGTGTTGTGCAGGTTCCACGTTGGCGCCGGAATCCCTGGTGTTGCGCCGCATCACATTTCGCCACCATCAACCTTCAACGTGCTTCTTGGCTCCTCCTGGTTCGATTAAACCTTGGTTTCTTTCTGAGGGAAAACTTGCCACTGTGCGCATCATACCTTCCTCTTGGGGTTCCCAACGGACGTGTACATCTACGCACATCAAGCCTGTTTTCTGGCGCCGTTGCCGGGGAGATCAAGACACGCTGCAAGGGGAGTCTCCACTTCCCAATCTCTTTACTTTGTTTTTGTCTTGCTTTATTTTATTTACTACTTTGTTTGCTGCACCTAAACAAAACACAAAAAAATTAGTTGCTAGTTTTATTTTATTTACTGTCTTGCTCTCTATATCAAAAACACAAAAATATTAGTTACTTGCATTTACTTTATCTAGTTTGTTTTATTTACCGTTGCTAAAATGAATACCCCTGAAAATACTAAGTTGTGTGACTTCACAAACACAAATAATAATGATTTCCTATGCATACCTATTGCTCCACCTGCTACTACAGCAGAATTCTTTGAAATTAAACCTGCTTTACTGAACCTTGTTAAGAGAGATCAATTTTCTGGTGTTAGTTCTGATGATGCTGCTGCCCATCTTAATAATTTTGTTGAACTTTGTGAAATGCAAAAATATAAGGATGTAGATGGTGATATTATTAAATTGAAATTGTTTCCTTTCTCATTAAGAGGAAGAGCTAAAGATTGGTTGCTATCTTTACCTAAGAATAGTATTGATTCATGGACTAAATGTAAGGATGCTTTTATTGGTAGATATTATCCTCCCGCTAAAATTATATCTTTGAGAAGTAGCATAATGAATTTTAAGCAATTAGATACTGAACATGTTGCTCAAGCATGGGAGAGAATGAAATCTTTGGTAAAGAATTGCCCAACCCATGGACTGACTACTTGGATGATCATCCAAACCTTCTATGCAGGACTAAATTTTTCTTCGCGGAATTTATTGGATTCAGCTGCTGGAGGTACCTTTATGTCCATCACTTTGGGGGCGGCTACAAAGCTTCTTGATGATATGATGATAAATTACTCTGAATGGCACACGGAAAGAGCTCCACAAGGTAAGAAGGTAAATTCTGTTGAAGAAACCTCTTCCTTGAGTGATAAGATTGATGTGATTATGTCTATGCTTGTGAATGGTAGATCTAATGTTGATCCAAATAATGTTCCTTTTGCTTCATTGGTTGCTCAAGAAGAAAATGTTGATGTGAATTTCATTAAAAATAATAATTTCAACAACAATGCTTATAGGAACAACTCTGGTAATAACTATAGGCCATATCCTTCTGCTAATGGTAATGGTAATGGTAATTCTTATGGGAATTCTTACAGCAAAAATAGGAGTTTACCCCCTGGTCTTGAAGCCATGCTTCAAGAATTTATTAGTACACAATCTGCTTTTAACAAATCTGTTGAGGAAAAGCTTGATAAAATTGATATTATTGCTTCTAGAGTTGATAGACTTGCCTCTGATGTTGATCTATTAAAATTGAAAGTTATGCCTAATAATGATATTGATAATAAGATTACTACTACAGCAAATGCCATCCAAGTTAGAATTAATGAGAATATAAGATTAATGGCTGAATTGCGTGCTAGGTGGGATAGAGAAGAAAATGAAAAACTAGCTAAAGAGAATAATATAGCTAAAGTTTGGACTATTACCACCATTAGTAATGATAATGATTCACATGTTGCTGCACCTCCTACTATCAATGGTAAAATAATTGGTGTTGGCAATGTTTCTACTCCTAGTGCAAAGCGTACAAAACTGCCTGAAATTGCTAAAACTGCTGAAACTGCTTGTGATAAAACTGCTGAAATTTTTTCCAACCTTGGGGACAATGATCCCATTGCTGTAGCTCATAATGATTTAGATTTTGATAATTTCCACATCTCTGAAGTTATAAATTTCTTACAAAAACTTGCTAAAAGTCGTAATGCTAGTGCTATAAATTTGGCCTTTACAAAACATATTACAAATGCTCTCATAAAAGCTAGAGAAGAGAAACTAAAACTTGAAACTTCTATTCCTAGAAAGTTAGAAGATGGTTGGGAGCCCATCATTAAAATGAAATTCAATGACTTTGAATGTAATGCTTTATGTGATCTTGGTGCAAGTATTTCTGTTATGCCTAAAAAGATTTATGATATGCTTGACTTGCCACCAATGAAGAATTGTTATTTGGATGTTAATCTTGCCGATAATGTTAAAAAGAAACCTTTGGGGAGGATTGATAATGTGCACATTACGGTTAACAATAACCTTGTCCCCGTTGATTTTGTTGTCTTGGATATTGAATGCAATGCATCTTGTCCCATTGTGTTGGGAAGACCTTTTCTTCGAACAGTTGGTGCTGTTATTGATATGAAGGAAGGTAATATTAGATATCAATTTCCTCTCAAGAAAGGTATGGAACACTTCCCTAGAAAGAGAATGAATTTACCTTTTGATTCTATTATTAGAACAAGTTAAGATGTTGATGCTTCTACTCTTGATGTTACTTGAATTACACTTTCTGCGCCTAGCTGAAAGGCGTTAAAGAAAAGCGCTTATGGGAGACAACCCATGTTTTTACTACAGTACTTTGTTTTATATTTGAGTCTTGGAAGTTGTTTACTACTGTAGCAACCTCTCCTTATCATGTTTTTGTGCCAAGTAAAGTTTCTATGTTAAAGTTGATGTTATATTTGGGATCGCTGCGCAGAAACAGCATTGCTGTCTGTCACGAATTCTGGCATAAGTCTCTGTAGAAAATTCGAAAAAATCTGCAAAATTACGAGCGTGATCCTCAGATATGTACGCAACTTTCATTAGTTTTGAGTTTTTCTATTTGAGCAAGTCTAGTGCCCCTTTCAGGTTCGTCTTTACGGACTGTTCTGTTTTTGACAGATTCTGCCTTTTATTTCGCATTGCCGTATTTGCTATGTTGGATGAATTCCTTTGATCCATTAATGTCCAGTAGCTTTGTGCAATATCCAGAAGTGTTAAGAATGATTGTGTCACCTCTGAATATGTGAATTTTTAATTGTGCACTAACCCTCTAATGAGTTTGCTTGAAGTTTGGTGTGAAGGAAGTTTTCAAGGGTCAAGAGAGGAGTATGATATACTATGATCAAGAGGAGTGAAAGCTCTAAGCTTGGGGATGCCCCCGTGGTTCATCCCTGCATATTTGAAGAAGACTCAAGCGTCTAAGCTTGGGGATGCCCAAGGCATCCCCTTCTTCATCAACAACATCATCAGGTTCCTCCCCTGGAACTATATTTTTATTCAGTCACATCTTGTGTTCTTTGCTTGGAGCGTCGGTTTGTTTTGTTTTTGTTTTTGTTTGAATAAAATGGATCCTAGCATTCACTGTGTGGGAGAGAGACACGCTCCTCTGTTGCATATGGACAAATATGTCCTTAGGCTTTACTCATAATGTTCAAGGCGAAGGTTGAAACTTCTTCGTTAAATTGTTATATGGTTGGAATCGGGAAACGCTACATGTAGTAATTCTAAAATGTCTTGGATAATGTGATACTTGGCAATTGTTGTGCTCATGTTTAAGCTCTTGCATCATATACTTTGCACCCATTAATGAAGAAATACATAGAGCTTGCTAAAATTTGGTTTGCATAATTGGTCTCACTAAGGTCTAGATAATTTCTAGTATTGAGTTTTGAACAACAAGGAAGACGGTGTAGAGTCTTATAATGTTTACAATATGTATTTTATGTGAGTTTTGCTGCACCGGTTCATCCTTGAGTTTGCTTCAAATAACCTTGCTATCCTAAACCTTGTATCGAGAGGGAATACTTCTCATGCATCCAAAATTCTTGAGCCAACCACTATGCCATTTGTGTCCACCATACCTACCTACTACATGGTATTTCTCCGCCATTCCAAAGTAAATTGCTTGAGTGCTACCTTTAAAATTCCATCATTCACCTTTGCAATATATAGCTCATGGGACAAAATAGCCTTAAAAACTATTGTGGTATTGAATATGTACTTATGCACTTTATCTCTTATTAAGTTGCTTGTTGTCCGATAACCATGCTTCTGGGGACGCCATCAACTATTCTTTGTTGAATATCATGTGAGTTGCTATGCATGTCCGTCTTGTCTGAAGTAAGAGAGATCTACCACCTTAATGGTTGGAGCATGCATATTGTTAGAGAAGAACATTGGGCCGCTAACTAAAGCCATGAATCATGGTGGAAGTTTCAGTTTTGGACATATATCCTCAATCTCATATGAGAATAATAATTGTTGCCATATGCTTATGCATTAAAGAGGAGTCCGTTATCTGTTGTCCATGTTGTCCCGGTATGGATGTCTAAGTTGAGAATAATCAAAAGCGAGAAATCCAAAATGCGAGCTTTCTCCTTAGACCTTTGTACATGCGGCATGGAGGTACCCCTTTGTGACACTTGGTTGAAACATGTGTATTGCGATGATCCGGTAGTCCAAGCTGATTAGGACAAGGTGCGGGCACTATTAGTATACTATGCATGAGGCTTGCAACTTGTAAGATATAATTTACATAACTCATATGCTTTATTACTACCGTTGACAAAATTGTTTCATGTTTTCAAAATAAAAGCTCTGGCACAAATATAGCAATCGATGCTTTCCTCTTTGAAGGACCTTTCTTTTACTTTTATTGTTGAGTCAGTTTACCTATCTCTCTCCACCTTAAGAAGCAAACACTTGTGTGAACTGTGCATTGATTCCTACATACTTGCATATTGCACTTGTTATATTACTTTACATTGACACTATCCATGAGATATACATGTTATAAGTTGAAAGCAACCGCTGAAACTTAATCTTCCTTTGTGTTGCTTCAATACCTTTACTTTGATTTATTGCTTTATGAGTTAACTCTTATGCAAGACTTATTGATGCTTGTCTTGAAGTACTATTCATGAAAAGTCTTTGCTTTATGATTCATTTGTTTACTCATGTCATTACCATTGTTTTGATCGCTGCATTCATTACATATGTTTACAATAGTATGATCAAGATTATGATGGCATGTCACTCCAGAAATTATCCTTGTTATCGTTTACCTGCTCGGGACGAGCAGAACTAAGCTTGGGGATGCTGATACGTCTCCGACGTATCGATAATTTCTTATGTTCCATGCTACATTATTGATGATATCTACATGTTTTATACACATTATATGTCGTATTTACGCATTTTCCAGCACTAACCTATTAACAAGATGCCGAAGAGCCAGTTGCTGTTTTCTGCTGTTTTTGATTTCAGAAATCCTAGTAAGGAAATATTCTCGGAATTGGACGAAATCAACGCCCAGGGTCCTATTTTTGCACGAAGCTTCCAGAAGACCGAAGGGGAAAGGAAGTGGGGCCACGAGGCGCCGCCACAACAGGGCGGCGCGGCCCAGCCCTTGGCCGCGCGGCCCTGGTGTGTGGGGCCCTCGTGTGGCCCCCCGCGTTGCCCTTCCGCCTACTTAAAGTCTTCGTCGCGAAACCCTCTGTACCGAGAGCCACGATACAAAAAACCTTCCAGAGACGCCGCCGCCGCGAATCCCATCTCGGGGGATTCAGGAGATCGCCTCCGGCACCCTGCCGGAGAGGGGAATCATCTACCGGAGGACTCTTCATCGCCATGATCGCCTCCGGAGTGATGAGTGAGTAGTTCACCCCTGGACTATGGGTCCATAGCAGTAGCTAGATGGTCGTCTTCTCCTTATGTGCTTCATTGTTGGATCTTGTGAGCTGCCTAACATGATCAAGATCATCTATCTGTAATACTATATGTTGTGTTTTTCGGGATCCGATGGATAGAGAATACTATGTTATGGTGATTATCAATCTATTACCTATGTGTTGTTTATGATCTTGCATGCTCTCCGTTATTAGTAGAGGCTCTGGCCAAGTTTTTGCTCTTAACTCCAAGAGGGAGTATTTATGCTCGATAGTGGGTTCATGCCTCCATTAAATCTGGGACAGTGACAGAAAGTTCTAAGGTTGTGGATGTGCTGTTGCCACTAGGGATAAAACATTGATGCTATGTCTAAGGATGTAGTTGTTGATTACATTACGCACCATACATAATGCAATTGTCTGTTGCTTGCAACTTAATACTGGAAGGGGTTCGGATGATAACCTGAAGGTGGACTTTTTAGGCATAGATGCATGCTGGATGGCGGTCTATGTACTTTGTCGTAATGCCCAATTAAATCTCACTATATTTATCATATCATGTATATGCATTGTTATGCCCTTTTCTATTTGTCAATTGCCCGACTATAATTTGTTCACCCAACATGCTTTTATCTTATGGGAGAGACACCTCTAGTGAACTGTGGACCCCGGTCCTATTCTTTACATCGCATACACCCATCGCAATACTTGTTTTACTGTTTTCTTCGCAAACAATCATCTTCCACACAATACGGTTAATCCTTTGTTACAGCAAGCCGGTGAGATTGACAACCTCACTGTTTCGTTGGGGCAAAGTACTTTGGTTGTGTTGTGCAGGTTCCACATTGGCGCCGGAATCCCTGGTGTTGCGCCGCATCACATTTCGCCACCATCAACCTTCAACGTGCTTCTTGGCTCCTCCTGGTTCGATTAAACCTTGGTTTCTTTCTGAGGGAAAACTTGCCACTGTGCGCATCATACCTTCCTCTTGGGGTTCCCAACGGATGTGTACATCTACGCGCATCAAGCCTGTTTTCTGGCGCCGTTGCCGGGGAGATCAAGACACGCTGCAAGGGGAGTCTCCACTTCTCAATCTCTTTACTTTGTTTTTGTCTTGCTTTATTTTATTTATTACTTTGTTTGCTGCACCTAAACAAAACACAAAAATATTAGTTGCTAGTTTTACTTTATTTACTGTCTTGCTCTCTATATCGAAAACACAAAAAAATTAGGCAAAGATAGCAACCAATCTTTAGCTCTTCCACTTAACGAGAAAGGAAATACTTTCAATTTAATAATATCACCATCTACATCCTTATACTTTTGCATTTCACAAAGTTCAACAAAATTATTGAGATGGGCAGCAGCATCATCAGAACTAACACCAGAAAATTGATCTCTCATGACAAGATTTAGTAAAGCAGGTTTAATTTCAAAGAATTCTGCTGTAGTAGCAGGTGGAGCAATAGGTGTGCATAGGAAATCATTATTATTTGCATTTGTGAAGTCACACAACTTAGTATTTTCAGGGGTATTTATTTTAGCAACAGTAAATAAAGCAAACTAGATAAAGTAAATGCAAGTAACTAATTTTTTTGTGTTTTCGATATAGAGAGCAAGACAGTAAATAAAGTAAAACTAGCAACTAATATTTTTGTGCTTTGTTTAGGTGCAGCAAACAAAGTAATAAATAAAATAAAGCAAGGCAAAAACAAAGTAAAGAGATTGAGAAGTGGAGACTCCCCTTGCAGCGTGTCTTGATCTCCCCGGCAACGGCGCCAGAAAACAGGCTTGATGCGCGTAAATGTACACGTCCGTTGGGAACCCCAAGAGGAAGGTATGATGCGCACAGTGGCAAGTTTTCCCTCAGAAAGAAACCAAGGTTTAATCGAACCAGGAGGAGCCAAGAAGCACGTTGAAGGTTGATGGTGGCGAAATGTGATGCGGCGCAACAACAGGGATTCCGGCGCCAACGTGGAATCTGCACAACAAAACCAAAGTACTTTGCCCCAACGAAACAGTGAGGTTGTCAATCTCACCGGCTTGCTGTAACAAAGGATTAAGCGTATCGAGTGGAAGATGATTGTTTGCAAGAAAACAGTAAAGAACAATTGCAGTAGATTGTATGCTATGTAAAGAATAGGACCGGGGTCCACAATTCACTAGAGGTGTCTCTCCCATAAGATAAAAGCATGTTGGGTGAACAAATTACAGTCGGGCAATTGACAAAATAGAGAAGGGCATAACAATGCATGTACATGATATGATAAATATAGTGAGATTTAATCCGGGCATTATGACAAAGTACATAGACCGCCATCCAACTGCATCTATGCCTAAAAAGTCCACCTTCAGGTTATCGTCCGAACCCCATTCAGTATTAAGTTGCAAAGCAACAGACAATTGCATTAAGTATGGTGCGTAATGTAATCGACAACTACATCCTTAGACATAGAATCAATGTTTTATCACTAGTGGCAACAGCACATCACAACCTTAGAACTTTCTGTCACTGTCCCAGGTGTCAATGAAGGCATGAACCCACTATCGAGCATAAATACTCCCTCTTGGAGTTAAGAGTAAAAACTTGGCCAGAGCCTCTACTAATAACGGAGAGCATGCAAGATCATAAACAACACATAAACAATAGATTGATAATCACCATAACATAGTATTCTCTATCCATCGGATCCCGACAAACACAACAATATAGTATTACAGATAGATGATCTTGATCATGTTAGGCAGCTCACAAGATCCAACAATGAAGCACAATTAGGAGAAGACGACCATCTAGCTACTGCTATGGACCCATAGTCCAGGGGTGAACTACTCACTCATCACTCCGGAGGCGATCATGGCGATGAAGAGTCCTCCGGGAGATGAATCCCCTCTCCGGCAGGGTGCCGGAGGCGATCTCCTGAATCCCCCGAGATGGGATTCGCGGCGGCGGCGTCTCTGGAAGGTTTTCCGTATCGTGGCTCTCGGTACTGGGGTTTTCGCGACGGAGGCTTTAAGTAGGCGAAAGGGCAACGTGGGGGGCCACACGAGGGCCCCACACCACAAGTCGGCGCGGCCAGGGCCTGGGCCGCGCCGCCCTATGGTGACGGCGCCTCGTGGCCCCACTTCCTTCCCTCTTCGGTCTTCTGGAAGCTCCGTGCAAAAATAGGACCCTGGGCGGTGATTTCGTCCAATTCCGAGAATATTTCTTTACTAGGATTTCTGAAACCAAAAACAGCAGAAAACAGCAACTGGCTCTTCGGCATCTTGTTAATAGGTTAGTTCCAGAAAATGCGTAAATACGACATATAATGTGCATAAAACATGTAGGTATCATCAATAAAGTAGCATGGAACATAAGAAATTATCGATACGTTGGAGACGTATCACCACAGTGCCTCAAGGACGTCCAGAAGTTCACCGGATGCCTGGCCTCCTTGAGCCGCTTCGTCAGCCGGCTGGGTGAGAAGGCACTGCCCCTGTACTAGTTGCTCAAGAAGACAAACTCCTTCAGATGGACGCCGCAGGCGGGTGAAGCCTTCCGTGACTTAAAGCGCATGCTCTCGACTGCGCCCGTCTTGGCATCGCCGGCTTCAGTGGAGCCGATGCTCCTGTACATCGTAGCCACCAACCGAGTGGTTAGCGTTGTCCTGGTGGTGGAGCGCAAAGAAGCCGGCAAGGAGCAGCCGGTTCAGCGCCCAGTCTACTACCTGAGTGAAGTGCTTTCCCAGACGAAGCAAAACTACCCCCACTACCAGAAGATCACCTACGGCGTATACATGGCGGCCAAGAAGCTCAAGCACTACTTCCAAGAGCACCCCATCAAGGTGGTGGCCACAGCACCCTTGGCGGAAATCATTGGCAGCAAGGACGCCAACGGCCGGGTTGCCAAGTGGGCGCTAGAGCTGGCGGCCCACTCTATCCACTACGAGCCAAGAACAACCATCAAGTCGCAGATCCTAGCCGACTTCTTTGTCGACTGGGCCGAGATGCAGTACCCACTACTAGGGAAATGGTTATAGGTGGAGGCAAGTGGTGCCGGCGCACCACCTCTGACATGCGCCGATGGAAATGGTTGCCGGCGCACCTGTTTGCTGCCGCGCCGGCGATGAAAGACTACTGCCGGCGCACCTGCCGCAAAGACGCGCCGGGGAAAAAACTTGGCATGGCCGCGGTCGATTCGGGCCAGGCCCAAGAGTCATTGCCGGCGCACCAGCCCAGGGGTGCGCCGGCGGAAAACGCGCTATTGCCGGCGCGCCCCTGGGCTGGTGCGCCAGCAATGACTCTTGGGCCTGGCCTGGGGGTGGTATAGCCGAAATAGCTATGTTCTGCCGGCGCACCCGTGCCATGGTGCGCTGGCAGTAACCTGGGCAGTTATTTCTGCTCAACAACCACTCCCCCACTCTACTACCACTCCACTCCTCCACACAAACCCGAGCCTTCTCCCAACCCAGCTCATTTTTGCCCATTTCTATCCCCAATTTCACCAATTTGACCAAACAAAATCATATTTTTTGAGCAAATCTTCCCTTCCTACATGCATCTCCCACATCCCCCTATGTAGATCTAGATCTAATATCCCGCATTGACCTCTCAATCTAGATCTAGATCTAGAAAGTCGGCTTCCATACGCCATTGTCGCGGCGCTTCGTCTCGATCTCATCGACGAATATATCAAACAAATAGGTGATTAATGAACAAATTAAGGAATGAAATCAACGTATGTTGGACATTTGAAGCAAAGCTAGCTCTCGTGTGTGGCATATATATATGTTGTGCTTGTGCTTGTGTGTGTGTTGGCGTTGAAAATGAGTTGCCAACGTTGCGCCGAAATGTTGATTCTTCAAGTTTCCGTTTCGGCACATTTCTGGCGCTCCTATGTCCTACCGTGTAGGAAGGTCATGCCGAAATTTTCCGTGAAAACTACCGACGGATGCATGGTTCTAATCAATTATGTAATCTTACCATGCAGGCGAGAATGGTTATCGAGATGAGTGAAAGCATCGTGATGAGATATCTGAAACACGCGATCATCGACATGTATGAAAATAAACGCACAGAGGTATTGTGTCCATGCCGGAGATGCAAACGAGGGAAATGGTTTGACTCGTATTCAGGAAAATTGCAGGGGCACCTGCTCACTAATGGTTTCATGCATGGACACACTCAATGGATGAGCGATGATGGCGCGGAGGTCAATGGGGCGACGGCAGCAGGTGGTAATAATGGCCGGCAAGAAGGAGGGCATCATGACATTGATGACGATGAAGAGTTTGTCGCAGAAGACGATAACCTTGACGACGATAATAACCTTGATGATGACAATAACCTTGACGACGAAGAGGTGCCGCTAGCTTCAGTCGTGCGGGACCCTCATCTTCAAGATTTGCTTCTCGAAAAGACGAAAGGCGCCAAGCGGAAATCAAAGCTTGAGCAACTGGAGATAGACTCGAATACTCCGTTGTACGACTCAGGTCGCGGGTTGGGGGAGTCCCGCTTGAGAGTAGCGCTCGATGTGCTGCAGATGAAGGTGAAACACGGATGGACGGACTCAAGCGTCGATGACATTCTGGAATACGTGAAAGATCTCCTTCCTGCCGGGAACACGTGTCCTGGTAGTCTAGCCGAGGCCAAGAGAATCACGTGCCCTCTCGACTTACCCCACGAAAAGTATCACGCCTGCATCAACGACTGTATCATGTGTCGCAATGAGCACGTGGACAAGACCAAATGTCCTGTGTGTGACGCTGAACGGTACAAGAAAGGGAAGAAGAAAGCTCCTCGGAAAGTTGTGTGGTACTTCCCGCTCGCCCCCCGGCTGCAACGGTTCTACGCGGACCGCAAGGAAGCAAAGCTCATGCGCTGGCACGCTGAAATAAAGGAGGCAGTGTTGAATGATGAAGATCGGATTGAGCACCCAGTGCTGACACACCCTTCAGATGCAAGCCAGTGGAAAGCATTAGACAATGAATTCGGAAGTTTTGGGGCAGAACCCAGAAACATCAGGTTGGGTGCGAGCACGGACGGATTCAATCCGTTCAGAAACCAGAGCAGCACACATAGCACATGGCCCGTGTTTGTATGGATCTACAACCTCCCGCCCTGGCTGTGCATGAAGAGGAAGTACATACAGATGAGTATGCTAATTCAAGGGCCGACACAGCCAGGAAACGATATCAACATGTATCTCGAATTATTAAAAGAGGAGCTTGAAACGTTGTGGGCGGAGGAAGGGGTAGATACATGGGACGCCGTCGCGGAAGAATATTTCCCTTTGAGAGCCGCGTTGATCACGACGGTGCAGGACTACCTCGGATACGGTTATATTTCGTGCCAGGTGTGCCATGGACACAAGGCATGTGTCAGGTGCATGGAAGAGACGATGTTTTTGCAGCTTGGTAAGGATCCTGGCTCTTCGAAAACAGTTTACATGGGGCATCGAAGGTGGCTACAGAAGACTGACCCGTGGAGAAAGCGTGGAGATCTGTTCGATGGTACAAATGAACCCCGAGGACCTCCACGGAAGAAGAGCGGCGAAGAGATCGATACATTACTGAAAGGTTGGAAGGAGTGCCCTCCGCCGGGAAAGATACGTCAAAAGCCTGGAGAGAAGAAGAAGAAAAAGGCAACGGCGACGCTGCTCATTGGTGTATGGAAAAGGAGGTCCGTGTTTTGGGACTTGCCGTACTGGAAAATTCTCGATACACCTCACTGCCTTGATGTCATGCATATTACAAAGAACGTGTGCGAGAGCTTGCTTGGGACTCTTCTCAACATGCCGGACCGGACCAAAGATGGGCCGAAAGCAAGACACGACCTGAAAGTTTTGGGCATCAGGGAAGAGCTTCAGATCCCGACGGCCCAAGAGGGACAGTCGGAGGAGGAGGCGGACGGCGGTCAGAAGCGCAAAAGGATTAAGCAGCCAGACTATTATTGTCCCCCCTCCTGCTTCACTTTTAGTCCGGCCGAGGTCGATCAATTTTTCAATTGCCTTCTAGGAGTCAGAGTGCCCTTCGGTTACTCCGGGCTAATAAGCAGATACATGGACCCCAAGAAACGAAACTTCAGCGGCATGAAGTCTCATGACTGTCACGTGATGATGACGCAGATTCTTCCGGTTGCAATCCGAGGTATAATGGATGACCATGTCCGTGCAACGCTGACTGGGCTCTGTAACTTCTTCGACGTCATAACTCGGAAGTCGATAAGCGTGAAGAAACTCGCAAGGCTCCAGGAAGAGATCGTGGTGATCCTATGTGAGCTTGAGATGTACTTCCCACCTGCATTCTTTGACGTGATGGTCCATCTGTTGGTCCATATCATGGATGATATCGTCAGTCTAGGGCCGGCATTCTTACACAACATGATGCCGTTTGAAAGAATGAATGGGGTCATTAAAGGATACGTTCGTAACAGGTCACATCCGGATGGAAGCATCGTACAGGGCTGGCTCACCGAAGAGTGCATCTCTTTCTGCACGAATTATCTAGACATCGAGGACCCTGTTGGTTTGCCTCAAAACAAGCACCTCCGCAGGTTCGAGGGAGTAGGTAACAAAAATGGAAGGAAGGAACTGCACGTGCACATATGTCTGGTCGGACTTCCGACTTTGACAGGGCCAACTTAGTAGCGCTACAACACATTGACTTGATCGATCCTTGGTTGAAAGAGCACAAAACCATGATAGAGAACAGTGGCAAGCCGATGATGACGGAAGCAGAAATATACAGAGAGCACAACTCCTCTTTCGCGCGCTGGTTCAAAGACCACATTGATGCTAATCCCCCACCAATGGATTCTGACAAGGATAAACTAGTATTGGCCTTGTCACATGGCCTCGCGCCCAACCTCATGACTTACCAAGCGTACGATATCAACGGGTACACATTCTACACGGAAGAAAAAGACAAGAACAGTGTTTACCAGAACTCAGGGGTAACGATGGATTCCTGGACGGGTGACGTAAAGACTAGATACTACGGAAGAATCGAGGAAATCTGGGAGCTTAGCTACGCTGGGGAGAAAGTGCCGATGTTCCGTATCAGATGGGCTAAGAACGTCACAAAAGAAGACCGGTATTTCACCACCATGTTTCTACCCGAAGCCAACAAATCAAAGTCCACGAACGCCACCGCGCAGAATGAGCCATGGGTACTGGCAGAACACGTGCACCAATGCTTCTTCATAACCGACCCATCCAGGCCTAGCCGTGTTATCGTGAGGAGAGGCAAGAGGACCATCGTCAGAATGGATGGAGTCGCCAACGAGGAAGACTTCGAAGGACAAGTCGGAGACCCAATGATGGAAGAATCCGAGGACGAAGACACAACATACACCACAAGAAGAAGCAGGACCACGCTACCGAGGTCAGGTCGACCCTTCAAAAGAAGAAGTCACGACACGGGGCTAAATTATTCAACGACGAGCAAGAAAAGCAAGAAGAAAGTGAAACACTCTTCTCAATCGATGATGTAAAACTTTATTTGCAATCTATAACTCATATTTTGTGTAATTCATAACTACTCATATATGGTCATGGCCAATATTTTATGTATGAATAATTAATATTGTGTTGGTCAATATTTTGTGTATGTATATATAACTCATATCTTCATGTTTTTACATAACTCATGCATATTGCTTTGTTATTATATTGAAAAGATAAGAAAAATAAAATAGTATAGGATTTGGGGTAAAAGGAAAGAAACATACAATAAAGAGAAAATAAATAAATAAATAAAAATAATATAGGATTTTTTAATGCACATGTGTATAAACTGCTACACACAAGTCCCAGGTTACAGCTGTGCCAGGCTTATTGCCGGCGCACCACGTCCTTTGTTCGCCGTGTGGCTGGCGCCGGTACAGGCTACAAGCATGGTCACTATGGCTTGTCGTATGCGGTCGATAAAAATGCGCGCAGTGAGAGGAAGCAGCGGGAGGCGGAGGAAATGAGGGAGTCAATCCTAGCCCAAGTCCAAGCTGGTTTGGTACCGCAACTGGTACCGCAACTCAAAGCTACGCTCGTACCTGAAGTCAAAGCTGAAGTCGCCGATTCAGTCCAAGCAGATTTCAACGCTCTACACGCGTGGTATGAGGGTGGCAAACAAGGCCCCCCCCCCCCCCCCCGAAAATGCAAGTGGTTAGCTTCGACGGCAGCAACTCGATGGCGCCGCCGTCCGCCGGCAATGACAATGTTATAATGGAGACTCCTCCGGCCGCCGGCAATGTCGCTGGTGCTAGGGATTCACCGTCCATGCCGGGTAGCAGCCCCTCCGTCACTTGCACGCCCGCCGCCGCATGTGCCGGCCCGTCGACATTAGCCGAGCTCAACGCCCTCACGGTAATTAACCCATGTGTACATCAAGTTAATATATTAGTTTCGTCATCCTTGCCCTCTCTCTAACGCCATACACATGTTCTCGCATGCGCTCTCAACGCCATGCACCTTCCTGATGAGAGTAAACGGCGAACTCAAAGACGTCGCGAGGGGGTCCATCCTTCGGCCCCTGGATAAGAAGTGGCACACACGAGATATGGAGGATGACGTTTACCGGGTTGAAGTGGATCGGGCGTTACCGGGCTATGAGGATTTGTTTCCTCCTAATCAACCGCATGGTGCCGATGACGAAGACCCGTTGAATCTTGCCTCACTGAAGGGTTGGGTACTGCTATGGCCGAAGACCCTAATTAGGATCAACACCTACTCGGGGTCGACGGCAAGCAAAGACAAGCACCTTGCGGCGCCACAGGTCAGCGTCCCTCCACGACAGCCAGCGGCGCCGGTGGTCAGCGCCCCACCACAACAGCCCGCTGCGCCGGTGGTCAGCGCCCCACCACAACAGCCAGCGGCGCCGGTGGTCAGCGCCCCACCACAACAGCCAACGGCGCCAGAGCCCGAGGAATACGAACGTGAAGACTTCCAATGGGATATTCCTACGTCTTCACAAGTTGTCCATGAGGATGCGCCGGCCCCGAAATATGCGTGCTCCAAGAAGCTGTTCGATTCTCAAGAAACGGCTGAGGAGGAAAATCCTGAGGAGGTCGCCGCCGTCGCCGTCAAAAAGATGCTGAGCCCAAACACACTCCGTGCTACGGTTACGGCGGTGGGAGATGGTCCAGTACTACAACCCAAGAAGAGGAAGAGGGCAAACAAGAAGGACGCCAAAGACAAGGCGGCGGCCAAAGACAAGGACAAGGTGGCACTCCTTGACAAGTTGCCAAACAATTGGCGACCTCTGCATCACTTGGGTGAACCGATGCTGCCGGAGCATGTCCTCAACCTACTCAACGGGGATATGGCGAGCTTGCATAACCAAGTCCAGTATTTGGAGAGGCAGCTTCTCAAATCAAAACATCCTAGTTACCCTCTCTTCGTGGCGAAGGTGCCAACTGGCATGAACTTCGTCGAGAAGTACCCCGCGGACTTGTGCTTCATCCGGTTCAATGACATCTTCAGCATCTATCGCATGCAAATGCTCCACTTTAGTGTGGTTCGCCTAGTTGCTCTTAGCTTGTTTTCCCAGATCGTTAAGGAGGGGACGCCGACCATCGCGATAATGGACCCCTTCTATATGCGGGAGAGCATCATCTGCAACGCTGGGGATCGGGCGATTGCCACACGGCAGGTCGAGGATTTCATGCTGGCGAACATTAAGAAGGGCACCATTCTCATCCCTTACTTCCCCGAGTAAGTAATCACTCGCTAGTCCCCATCACCATTCTATCCTATATCTCCATTTGCATTTCCAAAGGTTAATCCGTGTGTTTTCCGCAGAGACATGTACTGCACCCTCATCGTCGTGCACCCGCAACACTCGCATGCAGTCTATCTCGACTCGGGTAGGGACAAGAAGAAAGACTACACCAACATCAGGGCCCTTCTCAATGATGCTCTCACCGGCTTCGCCAACAAGGCAGGCCCCCTCAAAGTAGAGAGGAAATCCCGAGGAGGCTTGGTCTTAACCCACACAACCAACTTCCCCTGCCTCAGGCAGTCGAAGCAAGACAATGGGATGGACGCGTGGTACGCCATCCTTCAGATGCAGGAGTACATAAAGTACGCAGATGACATGTTGCTGCCAGAGAGTCTCAGAGAGTGGTTTGTAAACATGGCGGATGCCCCTGATAGAGAGATTAGAAAGAACTGGAGTCGCATCCAGCAGTTCATTTGCACGGTAATCGTGCATGATGTCAACAAAAGGTCTGGCGAGTTCTTCTACGGCTACGGTCTACCACCTAATGACGAGATAGAACTCCGCTTGGAGATGTCGCGTGATGAGAGGCCGTTCAACACGCTTGAGGGCTGCCGTCCATTCCCCCCTAGGCGTACAACATGATCCTACGACGGGAACACTATTGCTAAAGCTTGAACGATATGTCTTTGAACTTCCGTATTGTAATACTTGCTACATATTCCCATAGAATCGACTTGTTGCTTTTATTTAGTTGTATGGATGTGCATGTGAACATGTGTCTATAGTTTCATTTACTTTGCTATATATTTCAAGATTATGGCGTAGATACCTTAATAATTATTTGCATTTACTCGACCCCTACTTGCCTCGTATTTGGAGTTCGCCGATGATTAGAATGTTCGGTCACACTAGTACACTCGGGGGTGGAGCCAGTGAGCCTTGGTGCGATGGCCACAAGTATCAATCTATTGTGCATCCTACCTAGCCTCACTGACTCCATCCCTGGATGTTAATATGTGTTTCGACCGACAAATTATGAGGCACGCTATTTAATTCGTACTACTTGTCTTTTATTTGAGTTCGCACTTCTTAATTGCATTGGTCGATGATTAAAATGTTTGGTCACTTGTACACTCCGGGGTGGGGCCAGTGAGGCTTGGTGTGATGGCCACAAATATCAATCTATTGTGCATCCTACCTAGCCTCGCTGACCCCATCCCTGTATGTTATTATTTATTTCGACCAACAAAGTATGAGGCACATGCTATTTAGTTCATACTACTTGTCTTTTATTTGAGTTCGCACTTGTTCATTGCGTTGGCCGATGATTAGAATGTTTGGTCACTTGTACACTCTGGGGTGGGGTGAGTGAACCTAGTGTGATGGCACAAATATCAATCTGTTGTGCATCCTACTTGGCTTCACTTACCCCATCCCTGAATGTTACTATTTGTTTCGACCAACAAAGTATGAGGCACATGCTATTTAGTTAATATTACTTGTCTCTTATTTGAGTTGGCACTTGTTAATTGCATTGGTACTAACGTTTTATTTGTCTTGTGCATGGAGATGCCGACGACATATGTCGTGTACAAGGGGAGGGTTCCTGGAGTCTACGACGACTGGGAGGACTGTCGGAGACAGGTGCACCGCTTCAGCGGCAACAGCTACAAGGGATACCCCACTAGGGTGGAGGCGGAAGGAAGATACGCCCGTTATCTAGCGGGAGAGATGAGGGACATGAGGAGGAACCGGATGAAGACCATGGCCTTCATGATGATGGTCATCGTGACCATGTTGGTCATGTTCTATGTGATTGTAGTTTAGGTTAGTAGCTACATTGGGAGGTGTATGACGACACTTGTGACGACTATGTACCGAGACTTCTAACTTTGTGAAACTTCGTCCTTCGGTGTTGCATATGCACATGTGTTGTATGAATCAACATTCCGGAACGAGACTTGCGTATTTGTGTATTGATACCGAAATGAGACTTGGCTCTCTATGTGCTTCTCATATTGCATGTTCTGCTGTATAAATATGAACTGTGTTGTAAATATATACTGCTGTCAAATATGTATTCTAATATGCTGGGGAAAAGCTGAAAAAAGAATTTTCGAATATTATTGCCGGCGCACCTAAATGACATACTGCCGGCGCACGTGGCATGCGCCAGTGCTGCAAGCACTACTGCCGGCGCAGCTGCTGGTGCGCCGGTGGAACTTGCCCTTTGCCGGCGAATCTACCAAGGCGCGCCGGAAGTACATGACCTATCGCCGGCGCACCGCCTGGTGCGCCGGCAGTGGCCAGTTATCACCAGCCCGTTCGCAGCGGCGGGCTCGTGGTGCACCGGCAATGGGCCTTTTAGGTGCGCCGGCAATAGGCCTTTCCCTTGTAGTGACCTGCCGCCTGTGCCAGACTCCACGCACTGGAAGCATCACTTCGACGGCTCGAAGATGCGCACCGGCTTGGGAGCCGGAGTCGTCATCACCTCTCCTAAGGGGGACAGGCTGGACTACATCCTGCAGATCCACTTCGCCGCATCCAACAATGTGGCGGAGTATGAAGCACTCATCCATGGGCTCAAGCTGGCCAAGGAGATTGGCGTCCGTTGCATCCTCTGCTTCGGCGACTCCGACTTGGTCGTGCAGCAGGCGTCTGGCGACTGGGACGCGAATGATGCAAACATGGCATCATACCGCTTCCATGTCCAGCAGCTAGCCGGCTTCTTCGAAGGGTGCGAGTTCCACCACGTGCCAAGGGCCAACAACGAGGCGGCTGACGCCTTGTCCAAGATAGGCTCAACCCGGCAGGTAATTCCGCCGGGTGTGGCTCTGCAACATCTGCGCAAGCCGTCCATCACGCCGTCACCGGACTCGGATTCAATATTCGTGCCGGCTGACCCAGGGGCTCCTCAGTCAAACCCGGGGGCTTCGCAATCAAACATGGGGGCTTCTCAGCCGAACCCGGGGGCTTCTCAGCCCAAGTCGGGGGCTTCTCAGCCAAACCCACCGGCTCCACAGCCGAACCCGGCGACCATGCAGTCGAACCCGAAAGCTCCGAAGATGGAGGCCTTGATGGTCAGCGTGTTTAAAATAAAATGCGTACCATCATGGGCACAAGAATTCCTCTCCTACCTCACTGATGGTGTGCTGCCCAATGATAGGGTTCAAGCCAGGCAGATTGAGAGAAGGGCCAAGGCATATACCATCATCAACCACCAGCCGTACAAACGCAGCGTAAGTGGGGTGTTCCAGCGGTGTGTCGAGCCGGCTGAAGGGATTGTACTCCTACGGGAAATCCATCAGGGAGAGTGCGGCCACCACGCCTCCTCTAGAGCCATAGTGCGCAAAGCCTTCCGGCACGGCTTCTATTGGCCGACTGCACTAAGAGACGCAGAAGAACTGGTGAAGAAATGTAACGGCTGCCAGCGCTTTGCGAAGCAAAGACAGACGCCGGCTTCCACCTTGAAAACCATCCCCATCACTTGGCCATTTGCCGTGTGGGGCCTGGATATGGTGGGCCCATTCAAAACAGCCAGAGGCGGCATGACACACCTCCTGGTGATGATCGACAAGTTCACTAAGTGGATTGAGGCCAAGCCGATCAAGAAGCTGGACGGCTCCACAGCCGTCACATTCCTCAAGGAAATCATCGTGAGATACGGCTACCCCCATAGCATCATAACCGACAATGGCAGCAACTTCGCTGAAGGCATATTCAAGCGCTATTGTGGGGAGATGGGGATCCGAATGGACCTATCGTCTGTGGCGCACCCGGAGACCAACGGCCAAGTGGAGAAGGCAAACGGCTTGATCCTAGCCGGCATCCGGCCCCGGCTGGTGGAGCCGCTTGAGCGGTCAGCCGGCTGCCGGATAGAAGAGCTGCCCTCCGTGCTTTGGAGTTTGCCCACCACGCCAAACCGCTCCGTCGGCTTCACGCCATTCTTCCTCGTATACGGGGCCGAAGCCGTCCTGCCGACTGACATCGAGCACGAAGCGCCAAGGATCAAGCTCTACACGGAAGCTGAAGCTAAAGAGGCTCGCGAAGATGGAGTCGACTTAGTCGAAGAGGCCCGGCTGCTGGCTCTGTCCAGATCGGCCATATACCAGCAAAGCCTCCGACGCTATCACAGCCGGAAGGTGCAGCCCTTAGCATTCCGAGAAGGAGACCTAGTGCTCCGGCTGATCCAACGGACAGCTGGACAGCATAAACTAGCATCCCCATGGGAGGGTCCCTTCATCGTGAGCAAGGCGGTAGGCAATGATTCCTACTAGATGCCCAAGAGGCTAAGAAAAACAAGGCGAACAAAACTGACGAGGAGACTAAACGTCCCTGGAATGTCAGGTTGCTTCGTCCATTTTAAACTTGAGAGAAGGAATGTATGTATCCCTTGTACTCCTTTTGTAACCTATGTCAATGAAAAGTATGCGCCAAGAGCGGGCGCAGACCCGCCGACTCCGGCTGCGGGAGGCGCAGACCCCCCAGCTCCCCTGCCGGCTCCAGCTGCAGGGCCCACGAGCCGGACGCGGCGCGGGAACATCTGGTCGAGCGTAGCCTGGCTGGCGCGCGGCGCCGGCTCGCCACGAGTGCCGGAGGCGGAGGCACCTGGCGAAGGTGCAGCTGAAGAAAGGACCGTCCCCGTAAAAGGCGGCGGGACAACAGGCGGTGTACGTGGGTGCGACGGCGGCTGCGGAGTCGGTTCCCTCCTCCGCCGCTGCATCCCCGAATCCGCTGCGGGGGCCGAGCCAGAGCCGGCACCCTGGGCAAACTTGATAGCAGCCCTAGTCGGCCAAACAAGAGAAATAAGCAAGGAGAGAAGAAAAGAAAAGGATTCAAACAGCGAATAAGAGAAACTCACCCGGGCGCCTCCGGAACCTTCTTAGGCCCCATCCGGCGCTGCTTCCTGGCCCTCGCCTCCAGCGCGGCCGTGGACCGCTCGCTCACCCGCTTCTTCCCCTTGGGCGCAGACGAGGAAGTCGCCGAGGTGGAAGGCGGCCTCGCGGTTAGGGGCACCGCTCGAATCGGCGAGGCGGCGGACGACGCCGGCTCGTCCTCCTCCTGCTGCTCCGAAGAAGGCGGCGGGTTGTGCTCCCCTTGGCCGCCTTGGTCAGCGGCATCCGGCAAGTCATCGTCGCCGGCTTGGTCAGCGGGATCGACGTGGTCGGCCGTCCAGTTCTTCTACGTCAGGTCGCCGTCTTCAACCCCCTGGCGGACGAAAAGCTGCGGACAGACAAGAAAGCATGTAAGGAAAAAGCCGGCCACGCAGTCGCAAGCCGGAACTCGGCCAATACACGAAAACTCACCAACTCCGGCGGATCCGCCCGGCTGTGGGGCTCCATCCCCTAGTTCCAGTTCCCGTCCTCAGGCATTTTCGCCGATGAGATGAAGTTTACCCACCGGGCGACCTGGGCCTTGGTGAGCTCCGCCCTGGACGTCCGGGTCGGATCGAACCGGCCGGACATGTGCCCGATCTTGTGGGCGCGGGCATGCAGAGGCAGCACCCGGTGGGAGGCGAAGGTACAGAGGAGGTCCTCGGCGCGCTGCTGGCCCTCTGTGGTACAACCCAGCAGGAAGTCCCAGAGAAGGTTTACCTCAGCATTCGGGTCCGCCGACTTGGCGTTGTGGCCCCAGTTGAGCGGACAGGCGGTGCCGGGTTGTACTCCGGCAGGTTGAGCCGGTCGAACACCGGGTTCTCATTCCGCACGTAGAAGAAGGACATCTGCCACTTCTTCACCGAGTCCACCGTCGGGATCTTCGGGAAGGGCGTGCCCGTGCGGGAGTAGATGGAGGCGGCGCCACAGACCCGCAGCTGGCCGTCTGTGGTCTGCGTCTTCAAGTAGAGGAGTGATGACCCACAAGTATAGGGGGTGTATCGTAGTACTTTCGATAAATAAGAGTGTCGAACCCAACGAGGAGCAGAAGGTGTTGACAAGCAGTTTCGATGAAGGATTCACTGTAAATGCTCACAGACAAGTATTCAGGGAGTTTTGATATAGAAGATAAATAAAGTACGAGTAACTAAATTGCGAGAGAAATAATTGCAGCGAGTGTCCCAATCCTTTTTAGCACAAAGGACAAGCCGGTTTGTTTACTTATAATGACCAAACGTTCTTGAGGACACACGGGGATTTTAGTCTAGTGCTTTCGCTTCATACGGCTGATTCATCTTCATTGTTTTGATAAGTGTTGTGTGGGTGAACCTATGCTAATGCACCGCCCTTCCCAGAGATTCATACTAATACATACTTGTGATTATACCCCTTGCAAGCATCCGCAAATACAAGAAAGTAATTAAGATAAATCTAACCACAGCCTTAAACTCTGAGATCCTGCTATCCCTCCTGCACCGATATACTAACGGGGGTTTAGGTTGTTGTCACTCCGGCAACCCCACAATTAGCAAACGAATACAAGATGTACTCCCCTAGGCCCATAAAGGTGAAGTATCATGTAGTCGACGTTCACATGACACCACTAGAAGAGTAACACCACAACTTAAATATCATAACATTGAATACTACTCAACAATAATTCACTACTAACATTTAGACTTCACCCATGTCCTCAAGAACTAAACGAACTACTCACGAGACATCATATGGAACATGATCAGAGGTGATATAATGATGAATAACAATCTGAACATAAACCTTGGTTCAATGGTTTCACTCAATAGCATCAATAACAAGTAGTAATCAACACCGGGAGAGTTTCCCCTATCAAACAATCAAGATCCAACCCAAATTGTTACAGCGGTGACGAGATGCAGCGGTGGAGATGGCGGTGTAGATGGTGGAGATGATGATGATGATGATGGAGATGATGTCCAGCTCGATGACGATGGCGATGGCGTCGATTTTCCCCTCCGGGAGGGAATTTCCCCGGCGGATTCCTGCCCGCCGGAGAGCTCTTTTCTCTCTGGTGTTTCTCCGCCCCGCAGAGGCGGCTCTGTCAATTCTCCGTAACTCCCTGGGGCTTAGGTTTTCGGGACGAAGAAGTACGCGAAGGAGAGTCGGCCAGAGGGGGCTGTGGGCCCCCTCCCCACATGGCGGCGCGGCCAGGCCTGGGCCCGCGCCGGCCTATGGGGGGCCGATGGTGGCCCCTCTCGGCCCCTCCTTTTGGCTCCCTTCGCCTTCTGGAAAAACAGGATTTTTCGTATAACTTCCGTCAATTGTTGATCTTCAGAAATATGGTGTCCTGACGGTGCTTTTTCCAGCAGAATCCTGACTCCGGTGAATAATTCTCCAATGATCTTGAAACATGCAAAATAGGTAAAATAACATAAGTATGATCTCTAAATATGAAATATATCAATGAATAACAGCAAATTATGATATAAAATAGTGATGCAAAATGGACGTATCAACTCCCCCCAAGCTTAGACCTCGCTTGTCCCCAAGCGAAACTGAGCTCAATAAACAAGACCACATGTTTATGGAGTGAAGAGTCGATAAATAAAATACGGACAAGAAGCATCATATTGATTCACACAAGACATTCTAGTAAACATTCTCTTCATATAACTCAACTCGAAATAAGTAAAGAGAAATCACAAATAGAGGTGCATAGGAAATCATGATTGGTTATGGCAAACTTTGTTCTTGGTCAGAGAACTACTAACGGATTGTACTTATCTTCTAAGCAAAGCTTTCATATTAGAATTTATATAGCAGGGCTTTCATCCTCAATCATAACAATCTCCTCATAGTCATTAATAACTTTCAAAGTCATATTCAATCAGATAAAATTTGTACTAAACAAGAAAGCATAAAAGACATGATTAACTAGATCATAGCATAAATGGTTGGTTCACAACAACTCAATTGCTTGCTTAAGATAGTGGGACATAGGTTTACTGACTCAACATAAAAGTAAAAGATAGGCCCTTCGCAGAGGGAAGCAGAGATTAAATCATGTGCTAGAGCTTTTCAAGTTTTGAAATCATATAAAGAGCATAAAAGTAAGATTTTGAGTGGTGTTTGTTGTTGTCAACGAATGGTAGCGGGCACTCTAACCCCCTTGCCAAACAGACCTTCCAAGAGCGGCTCCCATGAAGGACGTCATCTCTGCCAGCAAGGTAGATCATCCCCCTTCTCTTTTGTTTAGACATGTATTTTAGTTTTATTATGGATGACACTCCCCCCAACCTTTGCTTTCACAAGCCATGGCTAACCGAATCCTCGGGTGCCTTCCAACATTCACATACCATGGAGGAGTGTTGATGTCTACGGGTGCTTCTATTCTTGTAGACAGTGTTGGGCCTCCAAGAGCAGAGGTTTGTAGAACAGCAGCAAGTTTCCCTTAAGTGGATTACCCAAGGTTTATCGAACTCAGGGAGGAAGAGGTCAAAGATATCCCTCTCAAGCAACCCTGTAATCACAAAGCAAGAAGTCTCTTGTGTCCCCAACACACCTAATACACTTGTCAGATGTATAGGTGCACTAGTTCGGCGAAGAGATAGTGAAATACAAGTAATATGGATGAGTATGAATGGTAATAGCAATCTGAATAAAATATGGCAGCGAGTAAACATGCAACAAAACAGTAAACAAACGGTGTTTGCAGTATTGGAAACAAGGCCTAGGGATCATACTTTCACTAGCGGACACTCTCAACATTGATCGCATAATAAATAACTCTTTCTCATATGTGCTACATATACTCTTGTTTGATAATGAACACCATTCGTTGCGTAGGATTATACGAACCCTCAATGCCGGAGTTAACAAGCTCCACAACATTCGATATTCATGTTTAAGTAACCTTAGAGCATAATAGATCATTGCAAAATAACCAAGAACTAACATAGCGCACACACTGTCCACATTACACTATGAAAGGAGGAATAGATCACATCAATACTATCATAATGATAATTAACTCCACAATCTACGAGAGATCATGATCATAATCTACGACAAGAACCACACGGTGCACACACTAGTCACCTTTACACCATGCAGGAGGAATAGACTACTTTAATAACATCACATGAGTAGCACATAACTAGTAGCGATACAAAGCTCATCATATGGATCTCAATCATGTAAAGCAGCTCATGAGATCATTGTATTGAAGTACATAGAGAGAGATTAACCACATAGCTACGGTAGAGCCCTCAGCCCCAGGGGAGAATTACTCCCTCCTCATCATGGGAGCAGCGATGGCGGTGAAGATGGAGGTGGAGATGGCTTCCGGGGGCAATTCCCCGTCCCGGCGGCGTGCCGGAACAGAGACTTCTGTCCCCCGAATCTTGATTTTGCGATGGCGGCGGCTCTGGAAGGTTTTCTCGGGTTTCGTCGAACGTATCGGTGTTTTTAGGTCAGGGACGACTAAATAGGCGAAGAGACGGAGTCGGAGGGGCCACGGGGCTCCCTCCTCATAGGGGGGCGCGCCCACCCCCTTGGCCGCGCCGCCCTGTGGGGTGGGGCCCTCCTGGCTCCCCTCTGGCCCTTCTTCGGTGCTCTGGAAGCGTCCGGGAAAAATAGGATGTTGGGTCTTTATTTCGTCCGATTCCGAGAATATTTCCTTTCTAGGATTTCTGAAACCAAAAACAGCAGAAAACAGCAACTGGCCCTTCGGCATCTCGTCAATAGGTTAGTTCCCGAAAACGCATAATAATGACATATAATGTGTATAAAACATGTAGGTATCATCAATAAAGTAGCATGGAACATAAGAAATTATAGATACGTTTGAGACGTATCAAGCATCCCCAAGCTTAGTCCTACTCGCCCTCGAGTAGGTAAACGATAACAATGATAATTTCTTAAGTGACATGCCATCATAACCTTGATCATACTATTGTAAAGCACATGAGATGAATGCAGAGATTCGAAGCAATGATGAAGATAATGAGTAAACAAATGAATCATATAACAAAGACTTTTCATGAATAATACTTTCAAGACAAGCATCAATAAGTCTTGCATAAGAGTTAACTCATAAGCAATAAATTCTTAGTAGAAAGCTTTGAAACAACACAAAGGAAGATATAAGTTTCCGCGGTTGCTTTCAACTTTAACATGTATATCTCATGGATCATTGTCAACACAAAGTAATATAACAAGTGCAATAGGTAAACATGTAAGAATCAATGCACACAATTTACACAAGTGTTTGCTTCTAAGATAGAAAGAATAGGTAAACTGACTCAACAATAAAGTAAAAGAATGGCCCTTCAAAGAGGAAAGCATCGATTGCTATATTTGTGCTAGAGCTTTGATTTTGAAAACATATAGAGAGCATAAAAGTAAAGTTTTGAGAGGTGTTTGTTGTTGTCAACGAATGGTAGTGGGCACTCTAACCCCCTTGCCAGACAAACCTTCAAAGAGCGGCTCCCATTTTATTTTATTTTTGGGTGGCACTCCTTCCAACCTTTCTTTCACAAACCATGGCTAACCGAATCCTCGGGTGCCTGCCAACATTCTCATACCATGAAGGAGTGCCTTTTTATTTTAGTTTTATTATGATGACACTCCTCCCCACCTTTGCTTTCTCAAGCCATGGCTAACTGAATCCTTCGGGTGCTGTCCAACAGTCACATACCATGGAGGAGTGTCTATTTTTGTTAATAAATTTGGGACTGGGAATCCCATTGCCAGCTCTTTTTGCAAAATTATTGGATAAGCGGATGAAGCCACTAGTCCATTGGTGAAAGTTGCCCAACAAGATTGAAAGATAAACACCACATACTTCTTCATGAGCTATAAAACATTGACACAAATCAGAGGTGATAAGTTTTGAATGGTTTAAAGGTAGCACTCAAGCAATTTACTTTGGAATGGCGGAGAAATACCATGTAGTAGGTAGGTATGGTGGACACAAATGGCATGAATATTGGCTCAAGTATTTGGATGCATGAGAAATATTCCCTCTCTATACAAGGTTTAGGCTAGCAAGGTTATTTGAAGCAAACTCAAGTATAAAATGGTGCAGCAAGACTCACATATAAACATATTGTAAACATTATAAGACTTTACATCGTCTCCTTGTTGTTCAAACACCTCAACCAGAAAATATCTAGACTTAGAGAGACCAATCATGCAAACCAAATTTTAACAAGCTCTATGTAATTATTCATTAATGGGTACAAGGTACATGATGCAAGAGCTTAAACAAGATCTATATGAGCACAACAATTGCCAAGTATCACATTATTCAAGACATTATACCAATTACTACATGTAGCATTTCCCGTTTCCAACCATATAACAATTAACGAAGCAGTTTCAACCTTCGCCATGAAAATTAAAAGCTAAGAACACATGTGTTCATACGAACAAGCGGAGTGTGTCTCTCTCCCAAACAATCATTTATTCAAACAAAAACAAAAACAAAAACATACAGACGCTCCAAGTAAAGTACATAAGATGTGACCGAATAAAAATATAGTTTCAAGAAAAGGAACCTGATACTTTGTCGATGAAGAAGGGGATGCCTTGGGCATCCCCAAGCTTAGATGCTTGAGTCTTCTTGAAATATGCAGGGATGAACCACCGGGGCATCCCCAAGCTTAGACTTTTCATTCTTCTTGATCGTAGTATATCATCCTCCTCTCTTGACCCTTGAAAACTTCCTCCACACCAAACTCAAAACAACTCATTAGAGGGTTAGTGCATAATCAAAAACTCACATGTTCAGAGGTGACACAATCATTCTTAGCACTTCTAGACATTGCAAAAAGCTTCTGAAAGTTAATGGAACAAAGAAATCCATCCAACACAGAAAAAGAGGCAATGTAAAATAAAAGGCAGAATCTGTCAAAACAGAACAGTCCGTAAAGACGAATTTTAAAATGGCACCAGACTTGCTCAGATGAAAATGCTCAAATTGAATGAAAGTTGCGTACATATCTGAGGATCACTCACGTAAACTGGCATAATTTTCTGAGTTACCTACAGAGAATTAGGCCCAGATTCGTGACAGCAAGAAATCTGTTTCTGCGCAGTAATCCAAATCTAGTATCAACCTTTCTATCAAAGACTTTACTTGGCACAACAATGCAATAAAAATAAGATAAGGAGAGGTTGCTACAGTAGTAAACAACTTCCAAGACACAAATATAAAACAAAGTACTGTAGCAAAATAACTCATGGGTTATCTCCCAAGAAGTTCTTTCTTTATAGCCATGAAGATGGGCTTAGCAGTTTTAATGATGCACTCGCAAGAAATAAAAGTTGAGGCAAAAGAGAGCATTTGAGTCTAACACACTTCCTATGCAAAGGAATCTTGTACACAAATGAATTCATGAAGAACAAAGTGACAAGCATAAGAGGATAAAACACGAGTAACTTCAAGATTCTCAACATGAAGAGGGGAAACTTAATATTATTAAGATGCATATAACCATATTTCCCTCTCTCATAATAACTTTCAGTAGCATCATTGATGAAATCCACAATATACCCATCACTTAAAACATTCTTATCATGGTTCATATGCATAGAAATATCATTAATTTTGGCATAAGAAGAGTTATTCTCATTAATAGTAATTGGAGCAAGATTATTATCAAGAATTTGAACATGGTAAACAAGTTGCATATTAAAAGAATTGTTTTTGGTAATCCAATCATGACTATGACAAGTTTCATAAGGATAGTTATAACCTATATCATAGCATTCTTTATAATAATCATCAAAGATCAGAGGCACAGTGTCATCATAAGAAATAGAATAGTTATCTTTCACAGTCGATTTATCTATGACCATACCATCATTGTTATTAGAAGGAGATGTATCAAGAACATAATGACCAGTAGCAAAAGGATTTTCAAACACCTCTTCCCCAAGCTTAGAGCTTTCTATATCATTATGGGAGGAAGCATGGATAGCACTGACACTATGGCAATTATTATCATTTTCAGAATTAGTTTCCCAGAGATTTGTAATATCAAAAGTAGTGTGCTCATTCAAATCATGATCGCTATTGTATGTAAAGGGCATAGGAAGATCATCGTATTCAGATTCATTATCACAATAATCATTAGGAGCAACATACTTACGGTTACCTAGCGTTATCTCATTCACGCGGGGATACGCCGTTACCTCTTTCTTTTTATTCTCCTTCTTCTTCTTCTTCTTCGCTCCTTTCTTCTTCTTCTTTTCCTTCTCCTCGTTCCCTTCTTTAGGAGGAAGAGGCTTGAAGGGTGGCTTGTCCGCATAACCTGATTTACTTTCAAAAACAATAGAAGAAACTTGGGAGGATCCCTCCTTTTTATTAATTAATTGAAAACACACAGCGGTCCTATCATATTTTGGCAAGGTGTCATCTTCTAAAATATTCTGTATGTAAGTATTTGTATGGCAATTATTAATGCAATAAGAAAAACACCCATGCAGGACATCATCAATATCAAGATCGTTAATATTTAACAAAGAAATTTTTCTTGATAACTCTTCACACTTCAAAAATAAGGTAAGTTCATCATGCTGATTAGGAATAATTTCATCATCACAATACAAATTTGCAGCACTCATGGGGTTCGAATTATCATTGGAGGAGCATTGAAAATTAAAATGACTAACTCTATGGCAAAGTTCACAAATAAAAGGATAGAGGGCACACACTTTTTCTCCAAGATCATCTAGAGCTCTAGACCACTTTCTAGTTTTTTCATTTCTGTGATGGATACAATATTCATCTTCTATTTGATTAATTCCACAAGGTCTATGTATTCCACAAAAATTAACATGCTTATAGGAAATAGCATTTTCAGAAGTTTCAACATGTTCATTGCAATCATTAATAACAGTTTCATCCTTCATGCAAGCGTCTTTAAAAGGTTCATGATACTTATCAAAATTCTTCCTAGGCAATTCAATGTGAGAAGCAAAAGCTTTATAAAGATTTGCAGCAACTTGAGAGTCAAGACAATAAGTAGCACTCATATTTCGAAATTTATCGGTATCCATAAAAGTTTCAATGCATTCATAATCATAATTTATACCTGGCTCTTTACCTTTCTCGTTCTTCCAATCTTCAGCGTTCTCCTTAATCCGATCAAGAAGGTCCCTTTTAAACTCTTCTTTGTTGCTCGTGAATGATCCAGAACAAGTAGTATCCAGCAAGGTCTTATCTTGAAAAGAAAGTCTTGCATAGAAATTATCAATGATGATATTACCTGGAAGCTCATGATTGGGGCATTTGAGCATTAAAGTTTTCAATCTCTCCCATGCTTGGGCAATACTCTCTCCATCATGAGGCCAGAAATTATATATATGGTTTCGATCTTTGTGAATTTCACTTGGAGGATAGAACTTGGAATAAAATAGAGGCACAATATCCTTCCAATCAAGAGAGCGCCCGTCCTTCAATAGTTTATACCAATGCGCCGCTTCACCAGATAGCGACATAACAAATAATTTCTTTCTAACTTCATCCATTGAAATACCTGCACACTTGAATAAACCGCATAATTCATGCAAAAACAGTAAATGATCTCCAGGATGGATAGTTCCATCCCCTTCATAGCGGTTATCCATAACACGTTCAATAATTTTCATAGGGATTTTATATGGAATACTTTCAGTAGATGGATTTAAAATATCACAAGCATCATTAGAATTATCGCATATGGGAGATAAAATATTATCAGATCAAATTTTCTCCCCTAAAGATGGGAAGCTAAAAAGATCACAAAAACCAGCTTCCCCAAGCTTAGACTTCTTCATAGCATTAGCAGTAATTGCATTCATACTAATAACATTGCTACTATCATGTAAATAAGGTTCCATAGGTTTTATAATTTTCGCATCAAACAATTCTAAATTAGGAAAAAGATTAAAAAGCTCACCAATTTTTTTGTTGTTTTCCATTATGCCTAACTAGTGAAAATAAAAACAAGAAACAAAAAGATGCAATTGCAGGATCTAAAGGAAATAGCTTCGAGTACTTACAACGGCGCCGGAAAATAGCTTAGTAGCCGAGATCCGGAGTGTGAGTACCTTTTACCTTTCCTCCCCGGCAACAGCGCCAGAAAAGTGCTTGATGTCTATAGGTGCTTCTATTCTTGTAGACAGTGTTGGGCCTCCAAGAGCAGAGGTTTGTAGAACAGCAGCAAGTTTCCCTTAAGTGGATTACCCAAGGTTTATCGAACTCAGGGAGGAAGAGGTCAAAGATATCCCTCTCAAGCAACCCTGTAATCACAAAGCAAGAAGTCTCTTGTGTCCCCAACACACCTAATACACTTGTCAGATGTATAGGTGCACTAGTTCGGCGAAGAGATAGTGAAATACAAGTAATATGGATGAGTATGAATGGTAATAGCAATCTGAATAAAATATGGCAGCGAGTAAACATGCAACAAAACAGTAAACAAACGGTGTTTGCAGTATTGGAAACAAGGCCTAGGGATCATACTTTCACTAGCGGACACTCTCAACATTGATCGCATAATAAATAACTCTTTCTCATATGTGCTACATATACTCTTGTTTGATAATGAACACCATTCGTTGCGTAGGATTACACGAACCCTCAATGCCGGAGTTAACAAGCTCCACAACATTCGATATTCATGTTTAAGTAACCTTAGAGCATAATAGATCATTGCAAAATAACCAAGAACTAACATAGCGCACACACTGTCCACATTACACTATGAAAGGAGGAATAGATCACATCAATACTATCATAATGATAATTAACTCCACAATCTACGAGAGATCATGATCATAATCTACGACAAGAACCACACGGTGCACACACTAGTCACCTTTACACCATGCAGGAGGAATAGACTACTTTAATAACATCACATGAGTAGCACATAACTAGTAGCGATACAAAGCTCATCATATGGATCTCAATCATGTAAAGCAGCTCATGAGATCATTGTATTGAAGTACATAGAGAGAGATTAACCACATAGCTACGGTAGAGCCCTCAGCCCCAGGGGAGAATTACTCCCTCCTCATCATGGGAGCTCATACGTCTCCAACGTATCGATAATTTCTTATGTTCCATGCTACTTTATTGATGATACCTACATGTTTTATGCACATTATATGTCGTATTTACGCATTTTCTGGAACTAACCTATTAACAAGATGCCGAAGAGCCAGTTGTTGTTTTCTGCTGTTTTTGGTTTCAGAAATCCTAGTAAGGAAATATTCTCGGAATTGGACGAAATCACCGCCCAGGGTCCTATTTTTGCACGAAGCTTCCAGAAGACCGAAGGGGAGTCGAAGTGGGGCCACGAGGTGGCCAGATGACAGGGCGGCGCTGCCCAGGCCCTGGCCGCGCCGGCCTGTCCCCTGGGCCCCTCGTGCCGCCTCTTGACCTGCCCTTTCGCCTACTTATAGCCTCCGTCGCGAAACCCCCAGTACCGAGAGCCACGATACGGAAAACCTTCCAGAGACGCCGCCGCCGCGAATCCCATCTCGGGGGATTCAGGAGATCGCCTCCGGCACCCTGCCGGAGAGGGGATTCATCTCCCGGAGGACTCTACACCGCCATGGTCGCCTCCGGAGTGATGAGTGAGTAGTTCACCCCTGGACTATGGGTCCATAGCAGTAGCTAGATGGTTGTCTTCTCCTAATTGTGCTTCATTGTTGGATCTTGTGAGCTGCCTAACATGATCAAGATCATCTATCTGTAATACTATATGTTGTGTTTGTCGGGATCCGATGGATAGAGAATACTATGTTATGGTGATTATCAATCTATTGTTTATGTGTTGTTTATGATCTTGCATGCTCTCCGTTATTAGTAGAGGCTCTGGCCAAGTTTTTGCTCTTAACTCCAAGAGGGAGTATTTATGCTCGATAGTGGGTTCATGCCTTCATTGACACAGGACGGTGACGAGAAAGTTCTAAGGTTGTGATGTGCTGTTGCCACTAGGGATAAAACATTGATTCTATGTCTAAGGATGTAGTTGTCGATTACATTACGCACCATACTTAATGCAATTGTCTGTTGCTTAGCAACTTAATACTGAATGGGGTTCGGATGATAACCTGAAGGTGGACTTTTTAGGCATAGATGCAGTTGGATGGCGGTCTATGTACTTTGTCGTAATGCCCGGATTAAATCTCACTATATTTATCATATCATGTATATGCATTGTTATGCCCTTCTCTATTTGTCAATTGCCCGACTGTAATTTGTTCACCCAACATGCTTTTATCTTATGGGAGAGACACCTCTAGTCAACTGTGGACCCCGGTCCTATTCTTTACATCGCATACAATCTACTGCAATACTTGTTTTACTGTTTTCTTGCAAACAATCATCTTCCACACAATACGATTAATCCTTTGTTACAGCAAGCCGGTGAGATTGACAACCTCACTGTTTCGTTGGGGCAAAGTACTTGGGTTGTGTTGTGCAGGTTCCACGTTGGCGCCGGAATCCCTGTTGTTGCGCCGCATCACATTTCGCCACCATCAACCTTCAACGTGCTTCTTGGCTCCTCCTGGTTCGATAAACCTTGGTTTCTTTCTGAGGGAAAACTTGTTGCTGTGCGCATCATACCTTCCTCTTGGGGTTCCCAACGAACGTGTGAGTTACACGCCATCAAGCTCTTTTTCTGGCGCCGTTGCCGGGGAGATCAAGACACGCTGCAAGGGGAGTCTCCACTTCTCAATCTCTTTACTTTGTTTTTGTCTTGCTTTATTTTATTTACTACTTTGTTTGCTGCACCTAAACAAAACACAAAAAAATTAGTTGCTAGTTTTACTTTACTTACTGTCTTGCTCTCCATATCAAAAACACAAAAAATTAGTTACTTGTCTTTACTTTATTTGCCTAGTTTACTTTATTGCTACTAAAATGAGTAATCCTGAAGTTGAAGTTCGTTCTTTTAAGCAACAAGGTGGAGAAAGTTTTAAAGATGCTTGGTACAGAATTAGTAATGCTCATCATAGGTGCATTAAGAAACACTCCACCACTATCCTTCTTAGGAACTTTTATGTTGGTTTATCTAGTTGGAATAGGTATGTTCTTGATGCTCTTTCGGGAGGTAATTTCCTAGGTACTCCCGCCTTAGAAGCTAGTTGCATCATTGAGAGTCTAGTTGGAATACCACCTGTTAATGAAGTTAAAATTGAAATCTCTCTTGAGGATGTTATGAAAAAATTGGAAACTATAGAGGAAAATTTTCCAAGTATTGAAACTAAATTGAAAATGTTATTGGATAAAACTGATGAACTTGATAAATCCCTAGGAGGAATTGATGAAAGAATTAGTGTCCTAGGAACTTGTGTTGTTCACGATAATCAAACCAATAGGATTGATGAACTTGAAAAAGCTATGGGAACCTTGGGTTCAACCTTTTCTTCTCTCAAGTATAATGAGAAAGCTTATGTGGGTAAAGAGCAAAAATTTATGTATGTCTCTAAAGTGCCTAAACAAAAGAATTATTATAGGCCTAAAATTGCTAAAACCCCTAGCACCACCATAGAAAATTTAGATAATGGAGCACCTAAAGTACCCTCTGCAACTTCTTATCATGTTTTTGTGCCAAGTAAAGTTTCTATGTCAAAGTTGATGTTATATTTGGGATCGCTGCGCAGAAACAGCATTGCTGTCTGTCACGAATCTGGGCACAAGTCTCTGTAGAAAATTCAAAAAAATCTGCCAATTTACGAGCGTGATCCCCAGATATGTACGCAACTTTCATTAGTTTTGAGTTTTTCCATTTGAGCAAGTCTGGTGCCATTTTAAAATTCGTCTTTACGAACTATTCTGTTTTTGACAGATTCTGTCTTTTATTTCGCATTGCCATATTTGCTATATTGAATGAAGTTCTTTGATCCATTAATGTCCAGTAGCTTTATGCAATGTCCAGAAGTGAAAAGAATGTTTGTGTCACCTCTGAATGTGTGAATTATTAATTGTGCACTAACCCTCTAATGAGTTTGCTTGAAGTTTGGTGTGAAGGAAGTTTTCAAGGGTCAAGAGAGGAGAATGATATACTATGATCAAGAGGAGTGAAAGCTCTAAGCTTGGGGATGCCCCTGTGGTTCATCCCTGCATATTTTAAGAAGACTCAAGCGTCTAAGCTTGGGGATGCCCAATGCATCCCCTTCTTCATCGACAACATCATCATGTTCCTCCCCTGAAACTATATTTTTATTCAATCACATCTTGTGTTCTTTACTTGGAGCGTCGGTTTGTTTTTGTTTTTGTTTTTGTTTGAATAAAATGGATCCTAGCATTCACTTTGTGGGAGAGAGACGCGCTCCGCTGTTGCATATGGACAAATATGTCCTTAGGCTTTACTCATAATGTTCAAGGCGAAGTTTCTTCTTCGTTAAATTGTTATATGGTTGGAATTGGAAAATGCTACATGTAGTAATTCTAAAATGTCTTGGATAATGTGATACTTGGCAATTGTTGTGCTCATGTTTAAGCTCTTGCATCATATACTTTGCACCCATTAATGAAGAAATACATAGAGCTTGCTAAAATTTGATTTGCATATTTGGTCTCTCTAAGGTCTAGATAATATCTAGTATTGAGTTTTTGAACAACAAGGAAGACGGTGTAGAGTCTTATAATGTTTACAGTATGTCTTTTATGTGAGTTTTGCTGCACCGGTTCATCCTTGAGTTTGCTTCAAATAACCTTGCTAGCCTAAACCTTGTATCGAGAGGGAATACTTCTCATGCATCCAAAATCCTTGAGCCAACCACTATGCCATTTGTGTCCACCATACCTACCTACTACATGGTATTTCTCCGCCATTCCAAAGTAAATTTCTTGAGTGCTACCTTTAAAATTCCATCATTCACCTTTGCAATATATAGCTCATGGGACAAAATAGCCTTAAAAACTATCGTAGTATTGAATATGTACTTATGCACTTTATCTTTTATTAAGTTGCTTGTTGTGCGATAACCATGCTTCTGGGGAACGCCATCAACTATTGTTGAATATCATGTGAGTTGCTATGCATGTCCGTCTTGTCTGAAGGATCTATCACCTTAATGATTGGAGCATGCAAATTGTTAGAGAAGAACATTGGGCCGCTAACTAAAGCCATGAATCATGGTTGAAGTTTCAGTTTTGGACATATATCCTCAATCTCATATGAGAATAATAATTGTTGCTACATGCTTATGCATTAAAGAGGAGTCCATTATCTGTTGTCCATGTTGTCCCGGTATGGATGTCTAAGTTGAGAATAATCAAAAGCGAGAAATCCAAAATGCGAGCTTTCTCCTTAGACCTTTGTACAGGCGGCATGGAGGTACCCCTTTGTGATACTTGGTTGAAACATGGCATTGCAAAGATCCGGTAGTTCAAGCTAAGTAGGACAAGGTGCGGGCACTATTAGTATACTATGCATGAGGCTTGCAACTTGTAAGATATAATTTACATAACTCATATGCTTTATTACTACCGTTGACAAAATTGTTTCATGTTTTCAAAATAAAAGCTCTAGCACAAATACAGCAATCGATGCTTTCCTCTTTGAAGGACCTTTCTTTTACTTTTATTGTTGAGTCAGTTTACCTATCTCCCTCCACCTTAAGAAGCAAACACTTGTGTGAACTGTGCATTGATTCCTACATACTTGCATATTGCACTTGTTATATTACTTTATATTGACACTATCCATGAGATATACATTTTATAAGTTGAAAGCAACCGCTGAAACTTAATCTTCCTTTGTGTTGCTTCAATACCTTTACTTTGATTTATTGCTTTATGAGTTAACTCTTATGCAAGACTTATTGATGCTTGTCTTGAAGTACTATTCATGAAAAGTCTTTGCTTTATGATTCAGTTGTTTACTCATGTCATTACCATTGTTTTGATCGCTGCATTCATTACATATGTTTACAATAGTATGATTTAGATTATGATGGCATGTCACTTCAGAAATTATCTTTGTTATCGTTTTACCTGCTCGGGACGAGCAGAACTAAGCTTGGGGATGCTGATACGTCTCCAACGTATCGATAATTTCTTATGTTCCATGCTACTTTATTGATGATACCTACATGTTTTATGCACATTATATGTCGTATTTATGCATTTTCTGGAACTAACCTATTAACAAGATGCCGAAGAGCCGATTCTTGTTTCTGCTGTTTTTGGTTTCAGAAATCCTAGTAAGGAAATATTCTCGGAATTGGACGAAATCACCGCCCAGGGTCCTATTTTTGCACGAAGCTTCCATAAGACCGAAGGGGAGTCGAAGTGGGGCCACGAGGTGGCCAGATGACAGGGCGGCGCGGCCCAGGCCCTGGCCGCGCCGGCCTGTCCCCTGGGCCCCTCGTGCCGCCTCTTGACCTGCCCTTTCGCCTACTTATAGCCTCCGTCGCGAAATCCCCAGTACCGAGAGCCACGATACGGAAAACCTTCCAGAGACGCCGCCGCCGCGAATCCCATCTCGGGGGATTCAGGAGATCGCCTCCGGCACCCTGCCGGAGAGGGGATTCATCTCCCGGAGGACTCTACACCGCCATGGTCGCCTCCGAAGTGATGAGTGAGTAGTTCACCCCTGGACTATGGGTCCATAGCAGTAGCTAGATGGTCGTCTTCTCCTAATTGTGCTTCATTGTTGGATCTTGTGAGCTGCCTAACATGATCAAGATCATCTATCTGTAATACTATATGTTGTGTTTGTCGGGATCCGATGGATAGAGAATACTATGTTATGATGATTATCAATCTATTGTTTATGTGTTGTTTATGATCTTGCATGCTCTCCGTTATTAGTAGAGGCTCTGGCCAAGTTTTTGCTCTTAACTCCAAGAGGGAGTATTTATGCTCGATAGTGGGTTCATGCCTTCATTGACACAGGACAATGTGTGAAAGTTCTAAGGTTGTGATGTGCTGTTGCCACTAGGGATAAAACATTGATTCTATGTCTAAGGATGTAGTTGTCGATTACATTACGCACCATACTTAATGCAATTGTCTGTTGCTTTGCAACTTAATACTGAATGGGGTTCGGATGATAACCTGAAGGTGGACTTTTTAGGCATAGATGCAGTTGGATGGCGGTCTATGTACTTTGTCGAAATGTCCGGATTAAATCTCACTATATTTATCATATCATGTATATGCATTGTTATGCCCTTCTCTATTTGTCAATTGCCCGACTGTAATTTGTTCACCCAACATGCTTTTATCTTATGGGAGAGACACCTCTAGTGAACTGTGGACCCCGGTCCTATTCTTTACATCGCATACAATCTACTGCAATACTTGTTTTACTGTTTTCTTGCAAACAATCATCTTCCACACAATACGGTTAATCCTTTGTTACAGCAAGCCGGTGAGATTGACAACCTCACTGTTTCGTTGGGGCAAAGTACTTGGGTTGTGTTGTGCAGGTTCCACGTTGGCGCCGGAATCCCTGTTGTTGCGCCGCATCACATTTCGCCACCATCAACCTTCAACGTGCTTCTTGGCTCCTCCTGGTTCGATAAACCTTGGTTTCTTTCTGAGGGAAAACTTGCTGCTGTGCGCATCATACCTTCCTCTTGGGGTTCCCAACGAACGTGTGAGTTACACGCCATCAGGAGCAGCGATGGCGGTGAAGATGGCGGTGGAGATGGCTTCCGGGGGCAATTCCCCGTCCCGGCGGCGTGCCGGAACAGAGACTTCTGTCCCCCGAATCTTGATTTCGCGATGGCGGCGGCTCTGGAAGGTTTTCTCGGGTTTCGTCGAACGTATCGGTGTTTTTAGGTCAGGGACGACTAAATAGGCGAAGAGACGGAGTCGGAGGGGCCACGGGGCTCCCTCCTCATAGGGGGGCGCGCCCACCCCCTTGGTCGCGCCGCCCTGTGGGGTGGGGCCCTCCTGGCTCCCCTCTGGCCCTTCTTCGGTGCTCTGGAAGCGTCCGGAAAAAATAGGATGTTGGGTCTTTATTTCGTCCGATTCCGAGAATATTTCCTTTCTAGGATTTCTGAAACCAAAAACAGCAACTGGCCCTTCGGCATCTCGTCAATAGGTTAGTTCCGGAAAACGCATTATAATGACATATAATGTGTATAAAACATGTAGGTATCATCAATAAAGTAGCATGGAACATAAGAAATTATAGATACGTTTGAGACGTATCAAGTGTCTATTGCAAAATTAAGTTGCTTACTGATAAATCAGGGCAAAACATGTGAAGAGAATTATTAATGAAAGTTATTAATTGGGGCTGGGAACCCCGTTGCCAGCTCTTATTGCATAATTATTGGATAAGCGGATGTGCCACTAGTCCATTGGTGAAAGTCCGCCCAACAAGATTGAAAGATAAAACACCACATACTTCCTCATGAGCTATAAAACATGGACACAAATAAGGAGTAATATAGTTTGAATTATTTAAAGGTAGCACATGAAGTATTTACTTGGAGTGGCGCAAAATACCACATAGTAGGTAGTTATGGTGGACACAAATGGCATGGGTTTGGTCTAAGGTTATGGATGTATGAGAAGCATTCCCTCTCAATACAGGTTTTTGGCTAGCAAGGTTTGATAGCAAGCATAAAGGTTGAAGGAAACAAGCAAATATACATGTGATAGAAACAATCATGCATCTTTCTCGTAAGCACAAGCAATTTTAACTTCAGAATACTAAACTCATTGGCAGAAACATAATAGAGTAATATATCTACATGTATTTCCCTTTTCTATTTAAACATCAAGGTGTTGTTGCTATTGACCAATGCTAAGTTTGCCAAAACCAAATAGATTTACTTGATGCTCCCAAAGTGATATCAATACTAATGTCAAGAGTAATCATATAAAAGAAATTGCAAACTAAAATAAGGTGTGCAAAAAGTAAATGATAAGACTTCTCATTAATATTCCATAACGATAACTCAGACCAACAGATACATAGATAACCAACTAAGAGAGATACTTCCACACTGCAAGCTATTCCATATGATAACTTCCCTACTCATGATATGACACTACTTGATAGTAAAAGATAAAGATAGTGATGATGTGATACCGCGGCACTCCCCCAAGCTTGGAACAAACCAAGGGGATGCCAATACCGATGATGAATTACTCCTTCGGTGGTGATGATGATGTATTCTTCTCGACAAGCTTCTTAACAAGTTCCTTTAAATCCTCAATCTCATAGGTGAGGTTGCGGATCAGCTCCGAGTTGTGCTCAACGCGGCTCATAAGCATGTCAGATGACGAGTCCCAACTCTTAGAGTTGTTTCCCCACCCTTCAGCTTCAGGTTTCATCTCTCCTGCAATGTTAGAACGATCTATATCCCAACCACTTGGCAACACTACCTTGGGAGTCCTTTCAGTTTGATGATTGTAGATTAGATTGCGGAAAGTGTGGTGGATGCCTGGAGAAGATGTCCTTGGAGCTAAAAAGCGACGTGGAACTGGTCCACCGGTAGCGATCCGTGCACTTCTCTTGGTGTTGGACGGATTTGATATCACGCCAATGCTTGCAATGGTGGCACGCTGGTGTACTCGCGGAATTTCCTCCACTTCTTCCTCATCCTCGCTCTCGACTCCATCCTTCAATTCAGGGTCTTGAATATCTTCCTCCAAAGGTCCCTTGTCTTTGTTGTTGGAGACCATAGTGCTTCTAGATCAAAAACAGATCTGGCAGAAAACATCTCGAAACAAAACACGACGAGAAAACGATATACGGACCTCTGGAGATCCGGGGGATTATATAGCAAATATTTTTACGACAAAAGGAAGGTTCCAGGCCGAAAACGAGTGGAAACGGGTGATGACCCACAAGTATAGGGGATCGCAACAGTCTTCGAGGGAAGTATTACCCAATTTATTGATTCGACACAAGGGGAGACAAAGAATACTTGTAAGCCTTAACAGCGGAGTTGTCAATTCAGCTGCACCTGGAAACAGACTTGCTCGCAAGAGTTTATCAGTAGTAACAGTTTTATGGCAGTAGGAATAGTGAAATAACAGCAGCGGTGAAATAAAGACAGCAGTAGTGATTATAGTAAACATCAGGATTAAAATACTGTAGGCACAGGGACGGATTTAACAGGCGTTGCATGGATGAGAGAAACTCATATAACAATCAGAGCAGGGGCATTTGCAGATAATAATAAAACGGTATCCAAGTACTAATCAATCAATAGGCATGTGTTCCATATTTAGTCGTACGTGCTCGCAATGAGAAACTTGCACAACATCTTTTGTCCTACCAGCCGGTGGCAGCCGGGCCTCTAGGGAAACTACTGGAAATTAAGGTACTCCTTTTAATAGAGCACCGGAGCAAAGCATTAACACTCCGTGAACACATGTGATCCTCACATCACTACCATCCCCTCCGGTTGTCCCAATTTCTGTCACTTCGGGGCCATTGGTTCCGGACAGCGACATGTGTATACAACTTGCAGGTAAGATCATAAACAACGAATATCTTCATGAATCAATAACATGTTCAGATCTGAGATCATGGCACTCGGGCCCTAGTGACAAGCATTAAGCATAACAAGTTGCAACAATATCATAAAAGTGACATCTACGGATACTAGGCACTATGCCCTAACAATCTTATGACTATTACATGACCAATCTCATCCAATCCCTACCATCCCCTTCAGCCTACAGCGGGGGAATTACTCACACATGGATGGGGGAAACATGGCTGGTCGATGGAGAGGCGTTGGCGGTGATGGCGGTGATGATCTCCTCCAATTCCCCGTCCCGGCGGAGTGCCAGAACGGAGACTTCTGGCTCCCGAGATGGAGTTTCGCGATGTGGCGGCTCTCTGGAGGGTTTCTGGCGACTTCCACTTCTCCCCGTGCGTTTTTAGGTCGAACCCGATAAGTAGTCCGAAGGGGGGCGTCGGAGGCCAGCCGAGGGGGCCACACCATAGGGCCGCGCGGGCCCCCCCTAGGCCGCGCCGCCTTATGGTGTGGGGCCCTCGGGCCTCCACCTCTCTTGCCCTTCTGGCTCCGTCAGTATTCTGGTAAAATAGGGCCTTTTGCATAAATTCCGAGGATTTTCCCGAAAGTTGGATTTCTGCACAAAAACGAGACACCAGAGCAGTTCTGCTGAAAACAGCGTTAGTCCGTGTTAGTTGTATCCAAAATACACAAATTAGAGGCAAAACAATAGCAAAAGTGTTCGGGAAAGTAGATACGTTTTGGACGTATCAACTACCCCCAAGCTTAGCTTATTGCTTGTCCTCAAGCAATTCAGTTAACAACTGAGCGATAAAAGAACTTTCACGAACACATTTGCTCATATGATGTATATATTCTCATGCTATGGCTAATACTTAAGCAGTTCATAATGAGACACATGCAAATAAGATCATCCAACAGCTATGTCAATCATGGAGAGGTACCAACAATTAATAATAGGCATCATGAATCATGTATATAAGCAGGATTGCAATGTTCATAAGAGAATATGATAAAGTGGTATCTTACTTGCCCGTATTTGATCGGCAAAACATAAATGCCGAGGCACCTCTGGAGTTCATAGAAAGACTAGAAGTAGTGATTGTCAAAGATAAAAGCATCAAAGTTATACCACAATCAATCATATTTTGAGACAAGCATATTATACTAAGAATGACAGTTGTGCTCTCAAGATAGTGCTCAAAGAAAGAATGGAGACACAACATAAAAGTAAAAGATTTACCCTTCGCAGAGGGAAGCAGGGATTAACATGCGCTAGAGCTTTTTATTTTTAAAACATGAGTAAAATTATTTTGAGATGTGCTTGTTGTTGTCAACGAATGGTAATGGGTACACTAACTACCTCATCAACCGGACTCACAAGAGCGGCTCCCATGAATTATTTGCAGGTTTATGTGGCACTCCTTCCAACCTTTCTTACACAAACCATGGCTAACCGAATCCTCGGGTGCCTGCCAACAATCACATACCATGAAGGAGTGCCTTTTTATTTAAGTTTTATTATGATGATGACACTCCCCCCAACCTTTGCTTACACAATCCATGGCTAACCGAATCCTTCGGGTGCCGTCCAACAATCACAAACCATGGAGGAGTGTCTATTTAAGTTAATTAATTCGGGACTGGGAATCCCATTGCCAGCTCTTTTTGCAAAATTATTAGATAAGCGGATGTGCCACTAGTCCATATGAGAGTCCGTCAAAAGTAAATGACAAGGTTGAAAGCTAAACACCAAATACTTCCTCATGAGCTATGAAACATTAACACAAATTGAGAAGCATTTTGAAAGTTTTAAAGGTAGCGCATGAGAATTTACTTGGAATGGTTTGAAATGCCATGCATAGGTATTTATGGTGGACACTTTGGAACAACTTGGTTTTCAGGTGTTTGGAAGCACGAGCGGCGTTCCCGCTCAGTACAAGTGAAGGCTAGCACAAGACTAGGGAGCGACAAATCAAGAGAGCAGTAACGGTCATAATCATGCTTGCGGCAAAATAAATTAACGGAGGCATAAAAGTGATACAATAACTCTGAAGCAATATAAATCATCGAGGCTTAATTGACTTTTTGTTCAGTCATATGCATGCGTGAGCATGTGCCAAGTCGATATAAATGAATTATTCAGAGGAGGATACCACAATGCCGTACTTACTTATGAATAAAACAATGCAAGCGAACATCCATGACATGCTACTCATATTAATAAATTGGAGCTAAACATGAGAGATCATGAACTACTAGACTTTCTCAAATAACATATACCTCATATGAACCAACTAAGCATGCTCACATGGATGAGTATATGTACAAAAATGAAAACAAATAGAGTTCATACCAGCCTCTCACCACAATCAGATTGTCGTAGATCGTCATTATTGCCTTTTCACTTGTGTAGCTTGGATAATATGAAATGAAAACCACGCTCCAGCCACCAAAGACCATTGAACTCATGATGAACTTTACAAACCAAGGAAGAACAGCAAATATTTTTGGTGTTTTCGAATTAGAAACAAGAATAAAAGAAAACAAGCAAACAAAGCAAAATCTTTTTGGGTTTTCTCATAGCAAACCAACGATAGCAAATAAAATAAACTAAGAGCAAGGAACCAAATAAACAAAGGGTGAAGAGAAACAACAGAAATATTTTTGGTCTTTTTGTGTTTTAGGAAAGAAACAAAGCGAAAACAAAAGAATGCAAACTAACAGAAACACAGAAAAGCAGGATGACAGAAATCTGCCAAATCCTGACAGCAGTACAGAAATCGAAATTAACAAAAATCTTCCATTGCTCAGACCAAAAAGTGTTAAACTAATGAAAGTTAGATAACAACCTGGGGAACATGCTCAAAAATTGGCAGCTCAAAATAACGTTCTGGCTGTGCGTACGAATTTTTTTGGTAACAACCCAGAATCTGTTTTTGGACAGCACTTCCCCAAATATCATCTCCCTCTCATTAGAAAACCACTCTAGAGACTAAACAAGTATGTACAAGTATCCAGCAATCATAATATGCAATGAATGAGTGATGCCGGTATACCTCCCCCCAAGATTAGGCTTTTGGCCTAAGTGGAGTTCATTCCCACGGTCCCCATGAAGTGGTATCTCCGTAGTACGACGAAGAACGACCCGGTTCCAGATATGTGCTGGAGGAAACATCGGGGTATGTGATGGTGCAGTCGTAGGAGGGCTCGGCGTTCTCGGAGTCATGTTGCTGGTAGAATTCTTGTATCTTCATATGTTCCTCCACCTCCTCCTTAGTGAGCGACCATGATTGCCTGTCAATACTAAACAAACCCGGCTGGGGAAGAGGGATTTCCTTCTCATTCCCATCAGCAAACAACATTCTATAGACCATATTATCTATAGTGGAGTCAGTAGTAACAAAATGATGGCTCTTCATAGCAGCAATATCTAGTCTCCTAGGGGTTAATGGCACATCATTAAAATCAAGAGGAATCTTTAGATGTGTTAAAATGCGCAGTGCAATAGTTCCTCCAAAAATAGGCCCCCTGCTAGACAGGCGGCGAGCAATAAGAGAACCAAGATGATAAGATGTTTCTCCAGTAAGTGCAGCATTCAAGAAATCAAGATGGTAGCTAGAGATATTGCTAGTATTTTCTCTACCCAAAATGCTAGTAGCAATGTAATATGCAAAATATTTAATAGCGGGGAGTTGAATGTTTCTTATCTTCCCTCGCTGGATAGTGCGGCAATCATCCTTGGTGATCCCTCGGTAGAGCTCCAACAGGTCTCGGGGGTTGTCATCAATCCTCCTTGCTGTACCTACAGGGGCAATATCCAATGCACGACAAAATTCTTCCAATTCCATAGTAACAGGAATATCATAGATCTTGAATGCAACTGTCGGCTCATATTGCGCGTTGTGGAACTTGAAGCTCTCAACGAAAATTTTGGTGAGCATGTAGTATTGCTCCCTTTCATCTTCCACGTAGGTGGCTAAGCCTGCCCTGTTGACAAGGGTGAAGAAGTCATCCAATATCCCTGCATTTGTCAGAAAATCATAACATGGGAAGGATGAAGCATTAGGAGCCCCATTGTCCTCCTCGGGCGCGAAGCTAGGCGCGATGACATCCTCATTGTAGGATCGCCTAATCTGAGTGGATGCCCTCGAGGGCCTACCGGTGCTGGTTGTTCCTTTCTTGAACAATTCTCCAAATTTGAATTTCTTCATCTTCCTTTTCTGAAATTTTCAACAATCATTATAAAATTTGATTTCAAGGTATATAATTGAAGGGAACTACTATAGGAACTTGCTAGAGTACTAAACATGCATCAAAACTAGTTTCTTCCACTTAGAACAAGCATGCAAGCTCACTAAACATGTTATCTACAGCAGCAAAATATTCAAGATATACTCAACCAAATGAAATTCTAATTGGACAATCAAAGGAGTCACATACCAAGGAGTAAATATGCCAAATTTCAAACAAAAATCTGGGCTGAGCAAGGAGATCGAAAAATCGCGAGTTCTTGAGCAGAAACACGAGTGAGAGGAACTTGGTACGAGTTTTTTCGGGAGAGAGAAGATGCTGGGAGGAAGAGATGATGTAGTGGGGCAAGGAGGGGCCCACACCACAGGGTGGCGCGCCCACCTCCTTGGCCGCGCCGGCCTGTGGTGTGGCACCCTCTGGTGCCCCACAGGTCATCCTCTGGTACTCCCAGGTGCCTCGTCGAAAAATAGGACCAACGGTGTAATTTTTGTAATTTTTAGAGAACTTCGAAAAATGCACATTTCTGGGTATTAAATTAATGATTACTGCACAGGAAAATGATTTCTAAAATCTTAAACAACTAAAGCATATTGCAAAACAAAAGTGCTACAGCGAGTAAAATAAATGGAAGGAGAAAGAAAGAAAGAAATGTTGTTTAGCTCTCTTATGCATTAAAATATACTTGTTAACAAGGTTGATCAAGTCTTGCTACCAAATAAATTTTATATGACATAAGAAGAAATAAACCTCAAATCAATCATGTTACCTTATATTGAATTGATATGGATCCAATCACTAGAGTTTGATATTCTTCTTTAGGCTCATATATAGGACAATCAATGGATCCCACTTTGATAGTTTTCACATTAAAAATTGTATTAACTCCACATACTTTATCAATCCTCTTGGGAAAATAGACAGTGTGTTCCTTATCATCAACATTGAAAGTAACCATGCCTTTATTGCAATCAATAACAGCCCCTACAGTATTAAGAAAGGGTCTTCCAAGAATAATGGACATATTATCATCTTCAGGCATTTCCAACACAACAAAATCAGTTAATATCAAGCAATGTTGAGTAACTTGAACAGGAACATTTTCACATAAACCAACAGGAATAGCAGTAGATTTATCAGCCATTTGAAAAGATATATCAGTTGGTATCAATTTATCTAAATCAAGTCTCTTATAAAGAGAAAAAGGCATTACACTAACACCTGCTCCCAAATCACATAGAGCAGTTCTAAGATAATTATTCTTGATGGAACAAGGAATAGTCGGTATACCTAGGTCGCCCAACTTCTTTGGAATCTTACCATTGAAGGAGTAATTAGCGAGCATAGTAGAAATTTCCTCATTGGGGATTTTCCTTTTGTTAGTAACAATATCTTTCATATACTTTGAATAAGGAGGCAATTTAATAGTATCAGTCAAAGGGATTTGCAAAAATAAAGGTTTCATCCAATCACAAAATTTATTATAATGTTCCTCCTCCTTTGATTTTAGTTTCTTAGCAGGAAAAGGCATTTGCTTTTGAACCCAAGGTTCTCTTTCATTACCATGTTTCTCAGTAATAAAATCTTCTTTAGTGTACTTTTTATTTTTAGCAGGCTTTTCAGGTTCTTTTTCAATTTCTTCTTTATCAGGAGTATCATTCTTATCATTATCTTCCTCATGTTCATTACCACTTTCAGTTTCAGCATCAGAAATAGAAATACTATTAGGATCATTAACAGGTTCAGAGGATTCTACAACATTCTTATGTTTCTTTTTCTTTTTCTTAGATGGAGCACTAGTTTTAGTTAGTTGAGAATCTTGTTCAACTCTTTTGGGATGCCCTTCAGGATATAGAGGATCCTGGGTAGAAACACCACCTCTAGTTGTTACTTCATAAGCATGTTTTTCTTTAGAATTATTTCCCAACAAGTCATTTTGCACTTTAGTAAGTTGATCAATTTGAGTTTGAACCATTTGAAAATGTTTAACAAGTATCTTAACATCATTGGAGGTTCTCTCCACAATACCATGCAATTCACTAATAGCTCGAGAATTTTCCATTAAATGATTCTCTACTCTCATATTAAAGTTTTCTTGCTTAACAATATAATTATCAAATTCATCTAAGCATTGAGCAGGAGGTTTTGAATACGGAATATCTTCTCTAGTAAAGCGTTGGAGAGAGTGTACCTCAATCATGGATGAAGGGGGAGTTATCTCACATAAATCTTCTATAGGAGGTAAATTCTTCACATCTTCAGGTTTAATACCCTTCTCTTTAAGAGACTTCTTGGCTTCCCTCATATCTTCATCATTTAATTTAATCATATCCCTCTTCTTCACTATCGGTGTCGGGGTTGGTTCAATTGTAGACCAATCATCATGATTCCGGCCTATTTTAGCCAATAATTCTTCAGCGTCGTCTGGAGTTCTTTTCCTGAAAACACAACCAGCACAACTATCCAGGTATGCCCTAGACTCAATGGTTAGTCCACTATAAAATATATCAAGTAAATCATGCTTTTCCAAATCATGGTCAGGCTGAGCTCTAATAAGAGAGCAAAATCTCGCCCAAGCCTCAGGCAATTTCTCTCCATCTTCCTGGTCAAAATTATAAATTCTCTGCAAAGCAGCATGTTGAGCACTAGCAGGAAAGTATTTCCGGAAGAAAACATCAAGCAATTCTTTTGGACTTTTAATAGAACCAGGAGGCAAATTATTATACCAAGTTTTAGCATCATCCTTTAATGAGAAAGGAAAAAATTTAGCGACAAAATAAGTACGCATCTTAATATCATCGGAAAACAAGCCACTAAGAGTAGATAACTCAGTCATGTGTTCAACAGCACTTTCTTTTTCAGTACCACAAAAGGGTGTTTTCTCAACAATAGCTATATGAGATAAATCAAGAGAAAAATCATAATCTTTATCCCTAATGTTTATAGGAGATGTGGCAAATTTAGGATCAGGAGATAGTTTATATCTAACAGCATGTTCTGCAAGCAACTTTTTAATTTTTCTTGCATCAGTAGTAGCATTGCATTTTTCAATAAAATCATCATCAAGTTCTACATAATCTTCATCAAGATCATCACTAGAATATTCAACAGACTCAGGTGAATTAACAGGTGTAGCAGCATTTTCATTAGGAGTTTCAGTATTTTCAATTTGTCTAGACTTAGCAATTGTAGCATCTAGAAAAGATCCTAACGAACCATCATTATCAAGCACAGCAGAAGCATCATCACAATTATGAGAGGAATTTTCAGATTCAGCAGAAGTACCAGCATTTGAAGTTTGTGGTGGTGAAACAAGTTTACTTATCACAGATGGTGAATCAAGAGCAGCAGAGGTACTAAGAGTTGTACCTTTTCTTGTAGTGGATGGTAATATGGCGATCTTAGTATCGCGAGGTTTACCCATGATGGAGAATTTGCAGCGAACAATATCAATCCAAGTGAACTTCCAAATAAAGCTATGCTCCCCGGCAACGGCGCTAGAAAATAGTCTTGATGACCCACAAGTATAGGGGATCGCAATAGTCTTCGAGGGAAGTATTACCCAATTTATTGATTCGACACAAGGGGACACAAAGAATACTTGTAAGCCTTAACAGCGGAGTTGTCAATTCAGCTGCACCTGGAAACAGACTTGCTCGCAAGAGTTTATCAGTAGTAACAGTTTTATGGCAGTAGGAATAGTGAAATAACAGCAGCGGTGAAATAAAGATAGCAGTAGTGATTATAGTAAACAGCAGGATTAAAATACTGTAGGCACAGGGACGGATTTAATGGGCGTTGCATGGATGAGAGAAACTCATATAACAATCAGAGCAGGGGCATTTGCAGATAATAATAAAACGGTATCCAAGTACTAATCAATCAATAGGCATGTGTTCCATATTTAGTCGTACGTGCTCGCAATGAGAAACTTGCACAACATCTTTTGTCCTACCAGCCGGTGGCAGCCGGGCCTCTAGGGAAACTACTGGAAATTAAGGTGCTCCTTTTAATAGAGCACCGGAGCAAAGCATTAACACTCCGTGAACACATGTGATCCTCACATCACTACCATCCCCTCCGGTTGTCCCGATTTCTGTCACTTCGGGGCCATTGGTTCCGGACAGCGACATGTGTATACAACTTGCAGGTAAGATCATAAACAACGAATATCTTCATGAATCAATAACATGTTCAGATCTGAGATCATGGCACTCGGGCCCTAGTGACAAGCATTAAGCATAACAAGTTGCAACAATATCATAAAAGTGACATCTACGGATACTAGGCACTATGCCCTAACAATCTTATGACTATTACATGACCAATCTCATCCAATCCCTACCATCCCCTTCAGCCTACAGCGGGGGAATTACTCACACATGGATGGGGGAAACATGGCTGGTCGATGGAGAGGCGTTGGCGGTGATGGCGGTGATGATCTCCTCCAATTCCCCGTCCCGGCGGAGTGCCAGAACGGAGACTTCTGGCTCCCGAGATGGAGTTTCGCGATGTGGCGGCTCTCTGGAGGGTTTCTAGCGACTTCCACTTCTCCCCGTGCGTTTTTAGGTCGAACCCGATAAGTAGTCCGAAGGGGGGCGTCGGAGGCCAGCCGAGGGGGCCACACCATAGGGCCGCGCGGGCCCCCCTAGGCCGCGCCGCCTTATGGTGTGGGGCCCTCGGGCCTCCACCTCTCTTGCCCTTCTGGCTCCGTCAGTATTCTGGTAAAATAGGGCCTTTTGCATAAATTCCGAGGATTTTCCCGAAAGTTGGATTTCTGCACAAAAACGAGACACCAGAGCAGTTCTGCTGAAAACAGCGTTAGTCCGTGTTAGTTGTATCCAAAATACACAAATTAGAGGCAAAACAATAGCAAAAGTGTTCGGGAAAGTAGATACGTTTTGGACGTATCAACGGGACGTCGAGGGGCTGTCACCATAGGGCGGCGCGGCCAGGGTGGGGCCCGCGCCGGCCTATGGTGATGGGTCCTCGCGCGTCTCCTCCACTCCGTTTCGATCCCGTAATTTTTCATATTTTGCATAAACAGCAGAAATATTGTTCGGAAAGCTGAACGCGGACTTTTTATTACTAAAACTGTTACCTATTCAAAGTCGGACTCTGCAGCACTGTCAATTTGATCTTTGATGAAAGCTTCCGGAGTTATCACTTGAATAATATCAATGTCTTCATTATAAGAATCTCCAGAAATATAATGCTTGGGTCTTTGTCCATTCACTACTTGTGTGGCGTTACCTTCCAAAGAGCTAATTTTTATTGCTCCTGAACGATAGACCTCCTCAATAACATATGGTCCTTCCCATTTTGAGAGTAATTTCCCTGCAAAAAATCTGAGACGAGACCGATACAATAGGACTTTATCTCTGATGTCTACGGGTGCTTCTATTCTTGTAGATAGTGTTGGGCCTCCAAGAGCAGAGGTTTGTAGAACACCAGCAAGTTTCCCTTAAGTGGATCACCCAAGGTTTATCGAACTCAGGGAGGAAGAGGTCAAAGATATCCCTCTCAAGCAACCCTGCAACAAAGCAAGAAGTCTCTTGTGTCCCCAACACACCAAATACACTTGTCAGATGTATAGGTGCACTAGTTCGACGAAGAGATAGTGAAATACAAGTAATATGGATGTATATGACTGGTAATAGCAATCTGAATAAAATATGGTAGTGAGTAAACATGCAACAAAACAGTAAACAAACGGAGATTCGATGCTTGGAAGCAAGGCCTAGGGATCCTGCTTTCACTAGTGGACACTCTCAACAATGATCACATAATAGAACCACTCTACACTCTTTTGTTGGATGATGAACACCACTAACTGTGTAGGATTACACGAACCCTCAATGCCGGAGTTAACAAGCTCCACAGTATTCGATATTCATGTTTAAGTAACCTTAGAGTGCAAGATAGATCAACACAATTACACCAAGAACTGTAGGATAACGTAGCATAGAAAACAAAAAATTTCCTACGGCGAACACGCAATCCAAGCCAAGATGCAATCTAGAAGACGGTAGCAACGAGGGGATTATCGAGACTCACCCTTGAAGAGATTCCAAAGCCTACAAGAGGAGGCTCTTGTTGCTGCGGTAGACGTTCACTTGCCGCTTGCAAAAGCGCGTAGAAGATCTTGATCACGATCGGTTCCGGCGCCACGAACGGGCAGCACCTCCGTACTCGGTCACACGTTCGGTTGTTGATGAAGACGACGTCCACCTCCCCGTTCCAGCGGGCAGCGGAAGTAGTAGCTCCTCTTGAATCCGACAGCACGACGGCGTGGTGTCGGTGGCGGTGGAGAAATCCGGCGGAGCTTCGCTAAGCGTGCGGGATATGGTGGAGGAGCGGGGCGCTAGGGTTTGGGGAGAGGGGGTGGCCGGCCACTATAGGGGGCGGCCAAGCTTGAGGCTTTGGTGTGGCCGGCCCCCTCCCCTTGGCCCTCTATATATAGGTGGAAGCCCCAAGTGTTGGACTACAAGTCTTCGAATAAGACCCGAACCCAAAACCTTCCATATGGTGGGAAACCTTCCCAAGCTAGGATTCCCACTAGAGGTGGGAATTCCACCTTCCATAAGGGGGGGTGGCTGGCCCCCTAAGGGGGAGTCCACTTGGGACTCCTCCCCCACTAGGGTTGGCCGGCCATGGAGGTGGAGTCCCATGTGGACTCCACCTTCCTTGGTGGTTTCTTCCGGACTTTTCTAGAACCTTCTAGAACCTTCCATAGAACCTTCCGCATCATTTTAATTCACATAAAATGACATCCTATATATGAATCTTATTCTCCGGACCATTCCGGAACTCCTCGTGATGTCCGGGATCACATCCGGGACTCCGAACAAATATTCGAACTCCATTCCATATTCAAGTTCTACCATTACAACATCCAACTTTAAGTGTGTCACCCTACGGTTCGCGAACTATGCGGACATGGTTGAGTACTCACTCCGACCAATAACCAATAGCGGGATCTGGAGATCCATAATGGCTCCCACATATTCAACGATGACTTTAGTGATCGAATGAACCATTCACATACGATACCAATTCCCTTTGTCACGCGATATTTTACTTGTCCGAGGTTTGATCATCGGTATCACACTATACCTTGTTCAACCTCGTCTCTTGACAAGTACTCTTTACTCGTACCGTGGTATGTGGTCTCTTATGAACTTATTCATATGCTTGCAAGACATTTAGACGACATTCCACCGAGAGGGCCCAGAGTATATCTATCCGTCATCGGGATGGACAAATCCCACTATTGATCCATATGCCTCAACTCATACTTTCCGGATACTTAATCCCACCTTTATAACCACCCATTTACACAGTGGCGTTTGATGTAATCAAAGTACCTTTCCGGTATAAGTGATTTACATGATCTCATGGTCATAAGGACTAGGTAACTATGTATTGAAAGCTTATAGCAAATAACTTAATGACGTGATCTTATGCTACGCTTAATTGGGTGTGTCCATTATATCATTCATACAATGATATAACCTTGTTATTAATAACATCCAATGTTCATGATTATGAAACTAATCATCTATTAATCAACAAGCTAGTTAAGAGGCTTACTAGGGACTCTTTGTTTGTTTACATATCACACATGTATCAATGTTTCAGTTAATACAATTATAGCATGGTATATAAACTTTTATCATAAACATAAAGATATATAATAACCACTTTTATTATTGCCTCTTGGGCATATCTCCAACAGTCTCCCACTTGCACTAGAGTCAATAATCTAGATTACATTGTAAGGTACCTAACACCCATGGCATTCTGGTGTTGGTCATGCTTTGCCCTAGGGAGAGCTTTAGTCAACGGATCTGCTACATTCAGATCAGTGTGTACTTTGCAAATCTTTACTTCTCCATCTTCGATGTACTCGCGAATCGAGTGGTAACGCAGCTTGATATGCTTCAGCCTCTTGTGTGACCTTGGTTCTTGTGCATTGGCGATGGCACCCATGTTGTCACAGTAGATGACTAGTGGGTCCAATGCACTAGGAACCACACCGAGCTCTACAATGAACCTCTTCATCCATACCGCTTCTGATGAAGCCTCTGAAGCCGCTATGTACTCCGATTCTGTTGAGGATTTCGCCACCGTGCACTGCTTCGAGCTTGCCCAGCCATCGCAGCACCATTCAATATAAACACGTACCCAGATTGTGACTTAGAGTCATCAAGATCAGTGTTCCAACTTGCATCGGTGTAACTTGTTACAACGAGTTCTTGGTCACCTCCATAACAAAGAAACATATCCTTAGTTCTTTTCAAGTACTTCAGGATATTCTTGACCGCTGTCCAGTGTTCTATTCCTGGATCACTTTGATATCTGCTAGTCAAACTAACAGCATGTGCTATATCCGGTCTTGTACATAGCATGGCATACATGATAGAGCCTACTGCCGAGGCATAGGGGATCTGACTCATCCTTTCTCTTTCTTCTGCCGTAGCCGGTCCTTGAGTCTTACTCAAGACCTTGCCTGGTAACATAGGTAAGAATCCTTTCTTACTTTCGTCCATTCTAAACTTCTTCAGAATCTTGTCCAGGTATGTACTCTGTGATAGCCCTATTAGACGTCTTGATCTATCTCTATAAATCTTGATGCCTAATATGTATGATGCTTCACCAAGGTCTTTCATTGAAAAACTATTATTCAAATAACCCTTTACACTGCTTAATAGTTCTATATCATTCCCAATCAATAATATGTCATCTACATATAATATCAGGAATGCTACAGAGCTCCCACTCACTTTCTTGTAAATACAGGCCTCTCCATGACACTGTATAAACCCGAAGTCTTTGATCACCTTATCAAAACGTCGGTTCCAACTTCTCGATGCTTGCTTCAGTCCATAGATTGAACGCTGAAGTTTGCATACTTTGTCAGCATTTTTAGGATCGACAAAACCTTTGGGTTGTACCATATACAACTCTTCCTCAATGTCTCCATTAAGGAACGCCGTTTTGACATCCATCTGCCAAATCTCATAATCGAAAAATGCAGCTATTGCTAACAAAATCCTCACAGATTTTAGCTTCGCTACTGGTGAGAAAGTCTCATCGTAGTCAACACCTTGAATTTGTCGGAAACCCTTTGCGACAAGTCGAGCTTTATAGACAGTAATATTACCATCAGCATCTGTTTTTCTCTTGAAGATCCATTTATTCTCGACAGCCTTTCGGCTATCAGGTAAGTCTACCAAAGTCCATACTTTGTTATCATACATGGATCCCATTTCGGATTTCATGGCTTCTTGCCATTTGTTGGAATCTGGGCTCATCATCGCTTCTTCATACGTCGCAGGTCTTCATCATTGTTATCCACAATCATGACATTTAGACAAGGATCATACCAATCTGGAGTGGCACGATCCCTTGTCGATCTGCGAGGTTCGATAGGCTGTCTCATTTGAAGTTTCATGATCATTATCATTAGCTTCCTCTGTTGCCGGTGTAGGTGGTACAGAACATTTTCCGATCGCGCTACTGCGATCAACGAGTAGAGATTCTTCAATCTCATCGAGTTCTACTTTTCTTCCAGTCACTTCTTTAGTGAGAAATTCTTTCTCAAGAAAGGTTCCGTTCTTAGCAACAAAGATCTTGCCTTCGGATCTGTGATAGAAAGTGTACCCTATAGTTTCCTTAGGGTATCCTATGAAGACGCATTTCTCCGCTTTGGGTTCTAGCTTGTCCGGTTGTAACTTTTTTACATAGGCTTCGCAAGCCCAAACTTTTAGGAACGACAGCTTAGGTTTCTTATTAAACCATAATTCATACGGCGTCGTTTCAACGGATTTTGATGGTGCTCTATTTAAAGTGAATGCGGCTGTCTCTAATGCATAACTCCAAAATGATAACGGCAAATCAGTAAGAGACATCATAGAACGAACCATATCTAAGAGAGTTCGATTACGACGTTCGGACACACCGTTTCGTTGTGGTGTTCCCGGCGGTGTCAATTGTGAAAGTATTCCGCATTTCTTTAAATGCATGCCAAACTCATAACTCAGATATTCACCTCCGCGATCAGATCATAGAAATTTAATCTTCTTGTTACGTTGATTTTCTACTTCACTTTGGAATTCCTTAAACTTCTCAAAAGTTTCGGATTTATGTTTCATTAAATAGATATACCCATATCTACTTAAATCATCTGTGAAGGTTAGAACATAACGATAACCACCGCGCGATGCTACACTCATTGGTCCACACACATCTGTATGTATGATTTCCAATAAGTCAGTAGCTCGCTCCATCATACCCGAGAATGGAGTCTTAGTCATTTTTCCCATCAGACATGCTTCGCATCTATCAAGTGACTCAAAGTCAAGTGATTCAAGTAATCCATCAGTATGGAGTTTCTTCATGCGTTTCACTCCAATATGACCAAGACGACAGTGCCACATATAAGTAGAATTATCATTCAATTTAATTCGCTTAGCATCAATGTTATGTATATGCGTATTACTACTATCGAGATCTAACAGAAATAAGCCATTCTTTTGTGGTGCTCGACCATAAAAGATATTATTCATAAAAATAGAACAACCATTATTCTTAGACTTGAATGAATAACCGTCTTGCATTAAACAAGATCCAGATATAATGTTCATGCTTAACGCAGGTACATAATAACAATTATTTAGACTTAAAACTAATCCCGAAGGTAGATGTAGAGGAAGTGTCCCATGCGATCACATTGACCTTGGATCCGTTTCCAACGCATCGTCACTTCATCTTTCAGCGGTTGTCGTTTATTCTTTAGTTCTGTTTGAGTTACAAATATGAGCAACCGAACCAGTATCAAATACCAGTGTACTAGAACGAGAACTAGTGAGATAAACATCTATAACATGTATATCAGATATACCTTCTTTCTTCTTCTTGACAAGGCCGCTCTTCAGATCTGCCAAATACTTGGAGCAATTACGCTTCCAGTGTCCCTTCTCCTTGCAGTAATAGCACTCAGCATCAGGCTTAGGGCCGTTCTTAGGTTTCATAGGAGGCGTGGCAGCTTTCTTGCCACCCTTCTTGAATTTTCCCTTAGACTTGCCCTGTTTCTTGAAACTGGTGGTCTTGTTGACCATCAACACTTGGTGCTCTTTCTTGATCTCAATCTCAGCAGCTTTTAGCATGCCAAAGAGTTCAGGAAACTCCTTGTTCATGTTCTGCATATTGTAGTTCATCACAAAGTTCTTGTAACTTGGTGGCAGTGATTGAAGGACACGATTAATCCCCAGTCTGTTAGGAATCACTATTCCCAAGTCACTGAGTTTCTTCGCATGCCCGGTCATAACGAGCATGTGCTCACTAATGGAGCTGCCTTCTTCCATCATACAGCTGAAAAAGTGTTTCGATGCTTCATAGCATTCCACGGCCGCATGAGTCTCAAAAATAGTCTTCAACTCTTTCATCAACTCATGAGGATCGTGGTGCTCAAAACGTTTTTGAAGATCGGATTCCAGACTGCATAAGATGGCACACTGAACTTGAGAGTACCGAGTTTTCCGAGTCGCGTAAACATTCTTTACTTCATCGGTTTCAGTTTCTGCAGGAGGGTCACCTAGCGGTGCATCAAGCACATATTGCAGATTTCCGCCATTGAGGAAGATCCTCACATGACGGAACCAGTCGGTGAAGTTGCTACCGTTGCTCTTAAGCTTTTCTTTCTCTAGGAACTGGTTAAAATTGATTGGGGACGCCATATCTACAACATATTTGCAATAGTTTAGACTAAGTTTATGACAATTTGAGTTCAAATTTTAATTCTACATAATTAAAAATCTAGGTGAACTCCCACTCAAAACAATATCCCTCGCATTGTCTTAGTGATCACACGAACCAAATCCATCACACCTATGCCCGATCATCACGAGACAAGATGTAATTTCAATGGCGAACACTCAAAGTGTTCATCATATCAATCATATGATTCATGCTCTACCTTTCGGTATCACGTGTTCCGAGACCATGTCTGTACATGCTAGGCTCGTCAAGGCCACCTTAGTATCCGCATGTGCAAAATCTGTCTTGCACCCGTTATATGTACTTATCGAATCTATCACACCCGATCATCACGAGATGCTTCGAAACGATAAGACTTGATAACGGTGCTACTAAGGATGAACACTTTATTATCTTGAGATTTTAGTGAGAGGGATCATCTTATAATGCTACCGTCGCGATCTAAGCAAAATAAGATGCATAAAAGGATTAACATCACATGCAGTTCATATGTGATATGATATGGCCCTTTTGTCTTTGCGCCTTTGATCTTCATCTCCAAAGCACGGACATGATCTCCATCATCAACGGGCATGATCTCCATCATCGTCGGCGAAGCACCAAGGTCAATGGCGCCGTCTTCATGATCGTCCTCCATGTAGCAACTATTACAACTACTTTGAAATACTACTCAACATGAAATTTAAAGACAACCATAAGGCTCCTGCCGGTTGCCACAATACAATAATGATCATCTCATACATATTCATCATCACATTATGGCCATATCACATCACCAAACCCTGCAAAAACAAGTTAGACGTTCTCTAATTTGGTTTGCATATTTTACGTGGTTTAGGGTTTTCGAGCAAGATCCAATCTACCTACGAACATGAACCACAACGGTGATACTAGTGTTGTCAATAGAAGAGTAAATTGAATCTTCACTATAGTAGGAGAGACAGACACCCGCAAAGCCACTTATGCAATACAAGTTGCATGTCAAGCGTGGAGCAAATCTCATGAACGCGGTCATGTAAAGTTAGCCCGAGCCGCTTCATCCCACTATGCCACAAAGATGCAAAGTACTCAACTAAAGATAACAAGAGCATCAACGCCCACAAACCATTGTGTTCTACTCGTGCAACCATCTATGCATAGACACGGCTCTGATACCACTGTAGGATAACGTAGCATAGAAAACAAAAATTTTCCTACGGCGAACACGCAATCCAAGCCAAGATGCAATCTAGAAGACGGTAGCAACGAGGGGATTATCGAGACTCACCCTTGAAGAGATTCCAAAGCCTACAAGAGGAGGCTCTTGTTGCTGCGGTAGACGTTCACTTGCCGCTTGCAAAAGCGCGTAGAAGATCTTGATCACGATCGGTTCCGGCGCCACGAACGGGCAGCACCTCCGTACTCGGTCACACGTTCGGTTGTTGATGAAGACGACGTCCACCTCCCCGTTCCAGCGGGCAGCAGAAGTAGTAGCTCCTCTTGAATCCGACAGCACGACGGCGTGGTGTCGGTGGCGGTGGAGAAATCCGGCGGAGCTTCGCTAAGCGTGCGGGATATGGTGGAGGAGCGGGGCGCTAGGGTTTGGGGAGAGGGGGTGGCCGGCCACTATAGGGGGCGGCCAAGCTTGAGGCTTTGGTGTGGCCGGCCCCCTCCCCTTGGCCCTCTATATATAGGTGGAAGCCCCAAGTGTTGGACTACAAGTCTTCGAATAAGACCCGAACCCAAAACCTTCCATATGGTGGGAAACCTTCCCAAGCTAGGATTCCCACTAGAGGTGGGAATTCCACCTTCCATAAGGGGGGGGGGGTGGCCGGCCCCCTAAGGGGGAGTCCACTTGGGACTCCTCCCCCACTAGGGTTGGCCGGCCATGGAGGTGGAGTCCCATGTGGACTCCACCTTCCTTGGTGGTTTCTTCCGGACTTTTCTAGAACCTTCTAGAACCTTCCATAGAACCTTCCGCATCATTTTAATTCACATAAAATGACATCCTATATATGAATCTTATTCTCCGGACCATTCCGGAACTCCTCGTGATGTCCGGGATCACATCCGGGACTCCGAACAAATATTCGAACTCCATTCCATATTCAAGTTCTACCATTACAACATCCAACTTTAAGTGTGTCACCCTACGGTTCGCGAACTATGCGGACATGGTTGAGTACTCACTCCGACCAATAACCAATAGCGGGATCTGGAGATCCATAATGGCTCCCACATATTCAACGATGACTTTAGTGATCGAATGAACCATTCACATACGATACCAATTCCCTTTGTCACGCGATATTTTACTTGTCCGAGGTTTGATCATCGGTATCACACTATACCTTGTTCAACCTCGTCTCTTGACAAGTACTCTTTACTCGTACCGTGGTATGTGGTCTCTTATGAACTTATTCATATGCTTGCAAGACATTTAGACGACATTCCACCGAGAGGGCCCAGAGTATATCTATCCGTCATCGGGATGGACAAATCCCACTATTGATCCATATGCCTCAACTCATACTTTCCGGATACTTAATCCCACCTTTATAACCACCCATTTACGCAGTGGCGTTTGATGTAATCAAAGTACCTTTCCGGTATAAGTGATTTACATGATCTCATGGTCATAAGGACTAGGTAACTATGTATTGAAAGCTTATAGCAAATAACTTAATGACGTGATCTTATGCTACGCTTAATTGGGTGTGTCCATTATATCATTCATACAATGATATAACCTTGTTATTAATAACATCCAATGTTCATGATTATGAAACTAATCATCTATTAATCAACAAGCTAGTTAAGAGGCTTACTAGGGACTCTTTGTTTGTTTACATATCACACATGTATCAATGTTTCAGTTAATACAATTATAGCATGGTATATAAACTTTTATCATAAACATAAAGATATATAATAACCACTTTTATTATTGCCTCTTGGGCATATCTCCAACAAGAACTAACATAGCATGCACACTATCACCATCACACTATGAAGGAGGCATAGATCACATCAATACTATCATAGCAATAGTTAACTTCATAATCCACAAGAGATTACAATCATAGCCTACGCCAAGTACTACACGATGCACACACTGTCACCATTACACCATGCAGGAGGAATAGAGTACTTTAATAACATTACTAGAGTAGCACACAGATGATATTCAACTAGATCACATAAAGAGAGAGATGAACCACATAGCTACAGCGGAGCCCTCAGCCCCGGGGGTGAATTACTCCCTCCTCATCATGGAGACAGCGATGGCGGTGAAGATGGCGGTGGAGACGGCGGTGGAGATGACTCCGGGGGCAATTCCCCGTCCCGGCGGCGTGCCGGAACAGAGACTTCTGTCCCCCGAATCTTGATTTCGCGATGGCGGCGGCTCTGGAAGGTTTTCTCGGGTTTCGTCGAACGTGTCGGTGTTTTTAGGTCAGGAAGGCCTTTATAGGCGAAGAGACGGAGTCGGAGGGGCCACGGGGCTCCCTCCCCATAGGGGGGAGCGCCCCCCCCCTCGGCCGCGCCGCCCTGTGGGGTGGGGCCCTCCTGGCTCCCCTGTGGCCCTTCTTCGGTGCTCTGGAAGCGTCCGGGAAAAATAGGATGTTGGGCGTTGATTTCGTCCGATTCCGAGAATATTTCCTTTCTAGGATTTCTGAAACCAAAAAACAGCAGAAAACAGCAACTGGCCCTTCGGCATCTCATCAATAGGTTAGTTTCGGAAAACGCATAATAATGACATATAATGTGTATAAAACATGTAGGTATCATCAATAAAGTAGCATGGAACATAAGAAATTATAGATACGTTTGAGACCTATCAAGCATCCCCAAGCTTAGTTCCTACTCGCCCTCGAGTAGGTAAACGATAACAATGATAATTTCTTAAGTGACATGCCATCATAACTTTGATCATACTATTGTAAAGCACATGAGATGAATGCAGAGATTCGAAGCAATGATGAGGATAATGAGTAAACAAATGAATTATATAACAAAGACTTTTCATGAATAATACTTTCAAGACAAGCATCAATAAGTCTTGCATAAGAGTTAACTCATAAGCAATAAATTCTTAGTAGAAAGCTTTAAAACAACACAAAGGAAGATATAAGTTTCAGCGGTTGCTTTCAACTTTAACATGTATATCTCATGGATAATTGTCAACACAAAGTAATATAACAAATGCAATATGCAAGTATGTAGGAATCAATGCACAGTTCACACAAGTGTTTGCTTCTTGAGGTGGAGAGAAATAGGTGAACTAACTCAACATAAAAAGTAAAAGAATGGCCCTTCGCAGAGGGAAGCATTGATTGCTATATTTGTGCTAGAGCTTTGATTTTGAAAACATCAAGAGAGTATAAAAGTAAAGTTTTGAGAGGTGTTTGTTGTTGTCAACGAATGGTAATGGGCACTCTAACCCCCTTGCCAGACAAACCTTCAAAAAGCGGCTCCCATTTTTTTATTTTTGTGTGGCACTCCTTCCAACCTTTGCTTTCACAAACCATGGCTAACCGAATCCTCGGGTGCGTGCCAACAATCTCATACCATGAAGGAGTGCCTTTTTATTTTCGTTTTATTATGATGACACTCCTCCCCACCTTTGCTTTCTCAAGCCATGGCTAACCGAATCCTTCGGGTGCCGTCCAACAATCACATACCATGGAGGAGTGTCTATTTTTGTTAATTAATTTGGGACTGGGAATCCCATTGCCAGCTCTTTTTGCAAAATTATTGGATAAGCGGATGAAGCCACTAGTCCATTGGTGAAAGTTGCCCAACAAGATTGAAAGATAAACACCACATACTTCCTCATGAGCTATAAAACATTGACACAAATAAGAGGTAATAACTTTTGAATTGTTTAAAGGTAGCACTCAAGCAATTTACTTTGGAATGGCGGAGAAATACCATGTAGTAGGTAGGTATGGTGGACACAAATGGCATAGTGTTTGGCTCAAGGATTTGGATGCACGAGAAGAATTCCTCTCAATACAAGGCTAGGCTAGCAAGGTTCTTTGAAGCAAACTCAAGTATAAAACGGTGCAGCAAGACTCACATATGAACATATTGTAAGAATTATAGACTTTACATCGTCTCCTTGTTGTTCAAACACCTCAACCAGAAGATATCTAGACTTAGAGAGAACAATCATGCAAACCAAATTTTAACAAGCTCTATGTAGTTCTTCATTAATAGGTGCAAAGTACATGATGCAAGATCTTAAACATGAGCACAAAAAATGCCAAGTATCAAATTATTCAAGACATTCTACCAATTACTACATGTAGCATTTCCCGTTTCCAGCCATATAACAATTAACGAAGCAGTTTCAACCTTCGCCATGAACATTAAAAGCTAAGAACACATGTGTTAATACGAACCAGTGGAGCGTGTCTCTCTCCCACACAAGCATTTATTCAAACAAAAACAGAAACAAAAACAAACAGACGCTCCAAGTAAAGTACATAAGATGTGACCGAATAAAAATATAGTTTCATGAGAAGAAACCTGATAAATTGTCGATGAAGAAGGGGATGCCTTGGGTATCCCCAAGCTTAGATGCTTTAGTCTTCTTAAAATATGCAGGGATGAACCACCGGGGCATCCCCAAGCTTAGACCTTTCACTCTTCTTGATCATAGTATATCATCCTCTTCTCTTGACCCTTGAAAACTTCCTCCACACCAAACTCAAAACAACTCATTAGAGGGTTAGTGCATAATCAAAAACTCACATGTTCAGAGGTGACACATTCATTCTTAACACTTATGGACATTGCACAAAGCTTCTGAAAGTTAATGGAACAAAGAAATCCATCCAACGCAGAAAAAGAGGCAATGTGAAATAAAAGGCAGAATCTATCAAAACAGAATAGTCCGTAAAAACGAATTTTAAAATGGCACCAGACTTGCTCAGATGAAAATTCTCAAATTGAATGAAAGTTGCGTACATATCTGAGGATCACTCACGTAAATTGGCATAATTTTCTGAGTTACCTACAGAGAATTAGGCCCAGATTCGTGACAGCAAGAAATCTGTTTCTACGCAGTAATCCAAATCTAGTATGAACCTTACTATCAAAGACTTTACTTGGCACAACAATGCAATAAAAATAAGATAAGGAGAGGTTGCTACAGTAGTAACAACTTCCAAGACACAAATATAAAACAAAAGTACTGTAGCAAAATAAACACATGGGTTATCTCCCAAGAAGTTCTTTCTTTATAGCCATTAAGATGGGCTCAGCAGTTTTAATGATGCACTCGCAAGAAATAAGAGTTGAGGCAAAAGAAAGCATTTAAGTCTAACACACTTCCTATGCAAAGGAATCTTGTACACAAATGAATTCATGAAGAACAAAGTGACAAGCATAAGAGGATAGAACACGAGTAACTTCAAGATTCTCAACATAAAGAGGGGAAACTTAATATTATTAAGATGCCCATAACCATGTTTCCCTCTCTCATAATAACTTTCAGTAGCATCATTGATGAAATCTACAATATAACCATCACTTAAAACATTCTTATCATGGTTCATATGCATAAGGGTATCATTATTTTTGACATAAGAAAAACTCTTCTCATTAATAGTAATTGGAGCAGGATCATTGTTGAGAATTTGAACATGGTAAACAAGTTGCATACTAAGGGAATGGTTTTTGGCAAGCCCATCATAACTACGACAAGTTTCATAGGGATAATTGTAACATGTGTCATATACATCTCTATAGAAATTATCTAAACCGGAATATGTAATATCATCATTTTCACTAAAAGTAGAGGTCTCAAATATAGGATCTTCAAGCACAACATCCCCAAGCTTAGAGCTTTCAATATCATCGTTTAAGGGGACATGAATAATGCTATCATCATTACTTTCATAATCAGTACCAAAGAGATTTCCAATATCAAAGGTAGTGTGCTCATCCAAATCATGATCACTAACATGGGTACAGGGCATAGGAAGATCATCGTACTCAGATTCATTATCATAATAATCATTAGGCGCAACATACTTACAGTTACCTATTGTTGCCTCATACACGCGGGGATATGCCATTGCCTCTTTCTCTTTATTCTCCTTCTTCTTCTTCTTCTTCTTCTTCTTCTTCTTCTTCGTTCCCTTCTTCTTCTTCTTTTCCTTCTCCTCGTTCCCTCCTTTAGGAGGAAGAGGCTTGAAGGGTGGCTTGTCTGCATAACCTGATTTACTTTCAGAAACAATAAAAGAAACTTGGGAGGATCCCTCCTTTTCATTAATTAGTTGAAAACACACAACGGTCCTATCATATTTTGGCAAGGTGTCATCTTCTAAAATATTTTGTATGTAAGTGTTTGTATGGCTATTGTCAATGCAATAAGAAAAACACCCATGCAGGACATCATCAATATCAAGATCACTCATATGTAACAAAGAGATTTTTCTTGAGAGCTCTTCACACCACAAAAATAAAGTAAGTTCATCATGCTGATTAGGAGTAATTTCATCATCACAATACAAATTTGCAGCACTCATTGGTTCAAATTATCATTGGAGGAGCATTGAAAATTAAAATGACCCACTTCATGGCAAACTTCACAAATAAAAGGATAGAGGGCACAAACCTTTTTACCAAGATCATCTAGAGTCCTAGCCCACTTTCTAGTTTTTTCATTAATATGGTGGATACAATATTCATCTTCGACTTGATTAATTCCACAAGGTCTATGCATTCCACAAAAATTAACATGCTTATATGAAATAGCATTCTTAGGAGTTTGAGCATGCTTATTGCAATCATTAACAACAATATCATTCTTCATGCAAGCCTCTTTAAAAGGTTCATGATACTTATCAAAATTCTTTTTAGGCAATTCAAAATGAGAAGCAAAGGCTTTATAAAGATTTGCAGCAACTTGAGAGTCAAGACCATAAGTAGCACTCATATCTCGAAATTTATCAGTATCCATAAAAGTTTCAATGCATTCATAATCATAATTTATAACTGACTCTTCACCTTTGTTGTTCTCCCATCCTTCAGCGTTCTCCTCAATCCGATCAAGAAGATCCCACCTAGCTTCAACCTCCTTGCTTGTGAAAGATCCCTCCGAACAGGCATCCAGATAGTCCTTGTGTTGTCCTGAAATCCTCGCATAAAAATTGTTAACAATAACATTACGGGGGAGCTCATGGATGGGACATTTGAGCATTAGTTACTTCAATCTCCCCCACGCTTGAGAGATACTCTCTCCATTACGAGGATAAAAGTTATAAATGTAATTCCTATCAATATGCACTTCATGAGGAGGATAAAATTTAGAGTAAAAGAGAGATACAATTTCCTGCCAACCAAGAGAATGACTATTCTTCAACAATTTATACCAATGCGCCGCTTTACCGGACAGCGAAATAGAGAATAGCTTCTTCCTCACTTCATCCATAGAGATACCTGCACACTTGAATAACCCGCATAATTCATGCAAAAATAGTAAATGATCTCCAGGATGGATAGTTCCATCCCCTTCATAGCGGTTATCCATAACACGTTCAATAATTTTCATAGGTATTTTATACGGAATACTTTCAGCAGGTGGATTTAAAATATCAGAAGCATCATTAGAGTTATCGCATATGGGAGATAAAGCATTATCAGAGCAAAATATTTCTTCCAAAGCGGAGGAGCAAAAAAAATATTTTTATGTAAACTAGCTTCCCCAAGCTTAGACTTATCCATATCATTAGCAGTGATTGCGTTCATACTAATAATATTGCTACTAGCATGCAATTGAGGCTCCATAGGTTCTTTAATTTTCGCATCACACAATTCATGTCTTAACTCAGGAAATAAAATAAGAAGCTCATTGTTGTCCATTATGCCTAACTAGTGTAAAACAAGAAACAAAAAGATGCAATTGCAGGATCTAAAGGAAATAGCTTTGAGCACACACACAATGGCGCCAGAAAAGTACTGTTACCTGGAACCGGAGTATGAGTGCCTTTTACCTTTCCTCCCCGGCAACGGCGCCAGAAAAGTACTTGATGTCTACGGGTGCTTCTATTCTTGTAGACAGTGTTGCGCCTCCAAGAGCAGAGGTTTGTAGAACAGCAGCAAGTTTCCCTTAAGTGGATCACCCAAGGTTTATCGAACTCAGGGAGGAAGAGGTCAAAGATATCCCTCTCAAGCAACCCTGCAACCACAAAGCAAGAAGTCTCTTGTGTCCCCAACACACCAAATACACTTGTCAGATGTATAGGTGCACTAGTTCGGCGAAGAGATAGTGAAATACAAGTAATATGGATGTATATGAGTGGTAATAGCAATCTGAATAAAATATGGCAGCGAGTAAACATGCAACAAAACAGTAAACAAACAGAGATTCGATGCTTGGAAGCAAGGCCTAGGGATCCTGCTTTCACTAGTGGACACTCTCAACAATGATCACATAATAGAACCACTCTACACTCTTTTGTTGGATGATGAACACCACTAACTGTGTAGGATTACATGAACCCTCAATGCCGGAGTTAACAAGCTCCACAGTATTCGATATTCATGTTTAAGTAACCTTAGAGTGCAAGATAGATCAACACAATTACACCAAGAACTAACATAGCATGCACACTATCACCATCACACTATGAAGGAGGCATAGATCACATCAATACTATCATAGCAATAGTTAACTTCATAATCCACAAGAGATTACAATCATAGCCTACGCCAAGTACTACATGATGCACACACTGTCACCATTACACCGTGCAGGAGGAATAGAGTACTTTAATAACATTACTAGAGTAGCACACAGATGATATTCAACTAGATCACATAAAGAGAGAGATGAACCACATAGCTACAGCGGAGCCCTCAGCCCCGGGGGTGAATTACTCCCTCCTCATCATGGAGACAGCGATGGCGGTGAAGATGGCGGTGGAGACGGCGGTGGAGATGACTCCGGGGGCAATTCCCCGTCCCGGCGGCGTGCCGGAACAGAGACTTCTGTCCCCCGAATCTTGATTTCGCGATGGCGGCGGCTCTGGAAGGTTTTCTCGGGTTTCGTCGAACGTGTCGGTGTTTTTAGGTCAGGAAGGCCTTTATAGGCGAAGAGACGGAGTTGGAGGGGCCACGGGGCTCCCTCCGCATAGGGGGGCGCCCCCCCCCCCCCCCTTGGCCGCGCCTGTTGGAGATATGCCCAAGAGGCAATAATAAAGTGGTTATTATAATATCTTTGTGTTTATGATAAATGTTTATATACCATGCTATAATTGTATTAACCGAAACATTGATACATGTGTGTTATGTAAACAACAAGGAGTCCCTAGTAAGCCTCTTGTATAACTAGCTTGTTGATTAATAGATGATCATGGTTTCGTGATCATGAACATTGGATGTTATTAATAACAAGGTTATGTCATTGGTTGAATGATATAATGGACACACACCCAAATGAGCGTAGCATAAGATCAAGTCATTAAGTTCATTTGCTATAAGCTTTCAATACATAGTTGTCATAATCGTTTGACCATGAGATCATGTAAATCACTTACACCGGAAGGGTACTTTGATTACATCAAACGCCATTGCGTAAATGAGTGGCAATAAAGATGGGATTAAGTATTTGGAAAGTGTGAGTTGAGGCATATGGATCAATAGTGGGATTTGTCCATCCTGATGACGGATAGATATACTCTGGGCCCTCTCGGTGGAATGTCATCTGATTAGCTTGCAAGCATATGAATAGTTCATAAGAGATCACATACCACGGTACGAGTAAAGAGTACTTGTCGGTAACGAGGTTGAACAAGGTATGGAGATACCGATGATCAAACCTCGGACAAGTAAAATATCGCGAGACAAAGAGAATTGACATCGTATGTAAATGGTTCAATCGATCACTAAGTCATCGTTGAATATGTGGGAGCCATTATGGATCTCCAGATCCCGCTATTGGTTATTGCTCGGAGAGGAGTCTCGACCATGTCTGCATAGTTCATGAACCGTAGGGTGACGCGCTTAAGGTTCGATGTCGCATAAGTAGATTCGGAATATGAGATGGAGACCGAATGTTGTTCGGAGTCTCGGATAGGATCCGAGACATCACGAGGAGAGCCGGAATTGTTCTGGAAGAATTCTGCTGTTTTGTATTTCAAGAAAAGTTGTTCTGGAAACATTCTCGGAATTGGACGAAATAAAAACAGAGGTTCTTATTTTTCTGTCGCGCAGACAGAGTCCAAAGGGGAGACGGAGAAAGGCCAGGAGTGGGCCACACCACACGGCGGCGCGGGCCCCCCCTTGGCCGCGCCAGGGTGTGGTGTGGGCCCACCAGGCGTCGGCCCTAGTTCGGTTTCGCGAAACCCTAACCCTACCTTCCGACTATAAATAGTGGGGTAGTTTGGCCGGCCATTGCTGCTCCGTACGAAACCCTAAAGTGCCACCTCTCCTCCCTCCCAGTTTCTCCTGCTCCGGCTTAGGCGAAGCCCTGCAGGAATTCTTCTCCACCACCACCACCACGCCGTCGTGCTGCTGGGATTCCGTGGAGATCTACCACACCTCCGCTGCCCGCTGGAACGGGAGAGGAAGGAGCTTCATCGACACCGTACGCGCGACCGAGTACGGAAGTGCTGCCGGATTGCAGCACCGGGGACGATCGTCTACACCAACAACGAGATTAATCTCGTAGGCTTTGGAATCTTCGAGGGTTAGTCTCATCTCCATCTCGTTGCTTAGATCTAGTAGATTGGATCTTGGGTGTTCCATAGATTAGATCTGTTGGTTTTATTCGCTTTGCGGTAGGAAAATTTTTGTTTTCTATGCAACGAACCCCATCAGTGGTATCAGAGCCACGTCTATGCATAGATCTGTTGCACGAGTAGAACACAATGGTTTGTGGGCGGTGATGCTTTTGTTGCTTTAGTTTGTGTACTTTGCTTCTTGCGGGATGGTGGGATGAAGCGGCCCGGGCTAACTTTACATGACCGCGTCTCATGAGACTTGCTCCACGCTTGACATGCAACTTGTATTGCATAAGTGGCTTTGCGGGTGTCTGTCTCTCCCACCATAGTGAAGATTGTAATTTGCACTTCTATTGTCAACACTAGTATCACCGTTGTGGTTCATGTTCGTAGGTAGATTGGATCTTACTCGAAAACCCTAAACCACGTAAAAGATGCAAACCAAATTAGAGGCGTCTAACTTGTTTTTGCAGGGTTTGGTGATGTGATATGGCCATGATGTGATGATGATTATATTTGATGTATGAGATGTTCATTATTGTATTATGGCAACCGGCAGGAGCCTAATGGTTGTTTTTAATTTTTGTTAAAGACCTGCGTGTCTATTCATCATGTAATAGCTTTATTTCAAGTAGTTGTTATAGTAGCTATAAGTGATGGACAACCATGAAGCGGCGCCACTGACCTTGACGCCATGCTGGTGATGATGGAGATCATGTCCGTGCTTTGGAGATGGAGATCAAAAGCACAAGAAGAAAGGCCATATCATATCACACATTATGAATTGCATGTGATGTTAATCCTTTTATGCATCTTATTTTGCTTAGATCGCGACGGTAGCATTATAAGATGATCCCTCTCACTAAATATCAAGATAATAAAGTGTTCATCCTAAGTATGCACCGTTGCTAAGACTTGTCGTTTCGAAGCATCTCGTGATGATCGGGTGTGATAGACTCTACATGTGCATACAACGGGTGCAAGCCAGATTTGCACACGCAGATACTAAGGTTGCCTTGACGAGCCTAGCATGTACAGACATGGTCTCGGAACACGGGATACCGAAAGGTAGAGCATGAGTCATATGAATGATATGATGAACACTTTGAGTGTTCACCTTTGAAGCTACATCTTTTCTCGTGAAGATCGGACTTGGTGTAGTGGATTTGGTTCGTGTAATCACTAAGACAATGCGAGGGATGTTGTTTTGAGTGGGAGTTCACCTAGTTAATTTAAGAATTAAAATTGAACTCATTTTATCATAAACTTAGTCTAAACTCTTTGCAAATATGTTGTAGATCATGGCACCCCCCTCCATCAATTTTAATCAGTTCCTAGAGAAAGAAAAGCTTAAGGGCAATGGTAGCAACTTCACTGACTGGTTCCGTCATGTGAGGATTTTCCTCGCTGGCGTAAGCCTGCAATATGTGCTCGAAGCACCGCTAGGTTCCCCACCACCTCCTGCAGTATCCGAGGACATAAAGAATGTTTATGAGACTCGGGTAACTCGGTACTCCGAAGTTCAGTGTGCCATCCTGTGCAGTTTAGAGGCAGAGCTCCAAAAGCGTTTTGAGCACCACGACCCTTGTGATATGATGTGTGAGCTCAAACTTATCTTTGAAACTCATGCGGCCGTGGAGAGCTATGAGGCCTCGAAACAGTTCTTTAACTGCATGATGGAAGAGGGCAGCTCCGTTAGTGAGCACATGTTCGCCATGTCCGGACATGCGAAGAAGCTCAGTGACTTGGGGATTGTGATCCCTAACAAGCTGTGTATTCATCGTGTCCTCCAATCACTGCCACCAAGTTACAAGAACTTCGTGATGAACTACAACATGCAGAACATGAACAAAGAGTTACCTGAACTCTTCTCCATGCTGAAGTCTGCTGAAGTAGAAATAAAGAAGGAGAACCAAGTGTTGATGGTCAACAAGACCACCAGTTTCAAGAAACAGGGCAAGCCGAACAAGGGCAACTTCAAGAAGGGCGGCAAGAAAGTTGCAGCGCCTCCTGAGAAGCCTAAGGCTGGTCCTAAGCCTGAGACTGTGTGCTACTACTGCCAGGGGAAGGGGCACTGGAAGCGGAACTGCACCAAATACTTGGCCGATCTGAAGAGCGGCCACGCTAAGAAGAAAGGTATATTTGATATACATGTTATAGATGTCTATCTTACTGGTTCTCGTAGTAGTGCCTGGGTATTTGATACTGGTTCGGTTGCTCACATTTGTAACTCGAAACAGGAACTACGGAATAAACGAAGCCTGGCAAGGGACGAGGTGACGATGCGCGTTGGAAATGGATCCAAGGTCGATGTGATCGCCGTCGGCACGCTCCCCCTACATCTACCTTCGGGATTAGTTTTAAACCTCAATAATTGTTATTTGGTACCTGCGTTGAGCATGAACATTATATCTGGATCTTGTTTGATGCAAGACAGTTATTCGTTTAAGTCTGAGAATAATGGTTGTTCGATTTACATGAGTAATGTCTTTTATGGCCATGCACCTGAGGTGAATGGTTTATTCTTGTTAAATCTCGATAGTAGTGATACACATGTTCATAACATTGATGCTAAGCGAATTAAATTGAATGATAATTCTAGTTATATGTGGCACTGTCGTCTTGGTCATATTGGAGTGAAGCGCATGAAGAAACTCCATTCCGATGGACTTCTTGAGTCACTTGACTTTGAGTCACTTGACAGATGTGAAGCATGTCTAATGGGAAAAATGACTAAGACTCCATTTTCTGGTACAATGGAGCGAGCTACAGACTTGTTGGAAATCATACATACAGATGTGTGCAGACCAATGAGCGTAGCATCGCGCGGTGGTTATCGTTATGTTCTAACCTTCACGGATGATCTGAGTAGATATGGGTATATTTACTTTATGAAACACAAGTCCGAGACTTTTGAGAAGTTCAAGGAATTCCAAAGTGAAGTAGAAAATCAACGTAACAAGAAGATTAAGTTTCAAGGCTCGATCGCGGAGGCGAATATCTGAGTTATGAGTTTGGCATGCATTTAAAGAAATGCGGAATACTTTCACAGTTGACACCGCCAGGAACACCACAGCGCAATGGTGTGTCCGAACGTCGTAATCGAACTCTCTTAGATATGGTTCGTTCTATGATGTCTCTTACCGATTTGCCACTATCGTTTTGGGGTTATGCTTTAGAGACAGCTGCATTCACTTTAAATAGGGCACCATCTAAATCCGTTGAAACGACACCGTATGAATTATGGTTTGGGAAGAAACCTAAGCTGTCGTTCCTTAAAGTTTGGGGTTGCGATGCTTATGTAAAGAAGTTACAACCGGACAAGCTAGAACCCAAAGCGGAGAAATGCGTCTTCATAGGATACCCTAAAGAAACAATTGGGTATACTTTCTATCACAGATCCGAAGGCAAAATCTTTGTTGCCAAGAACGGATCCTTTCTTGAGAAGGAGTTTCTCACTAAAGAAGTGACTGGAAGAAAAGTAGAACTCGACGAGGTTGATGAACCTTCTCTCATAGATCAGAGTAGCGCAGTGCCGGAAGAAATTCCTGTGCAGCCTGCACCGATAGGAGAGGATGCAAATGATGAAGATCATGAAACATCGAACGAGGAAGCTACTGAACCTCGCAGATCGACGAGGGAACGTACCACTCCTGATTGGTATGATCCCTGTCTAAATGTCATGATTGTGGACGACAATGATGAGGACCCTGCGACGTATGAAGAAGCGATGATGAGCCCAGATTCCAACAAATGGCAAGAAGCCATGAAATCCGAAATGGGATCCATGTATGATAACAAAGTATGGACTTTGGTAGACTTACCTGATAGCCGCAAGGCTGTCGAGAATAAATGGATCTTCAAGAGAAAAACAGATGCTGATGGTAATATTACTGTCTATAAAGCTCGACTTGTCGCAAAGGGTTTCCGACAAATTCAAGGAGTTGACTACGATGAGACTTTCTCACCTGTAGCGAAGCTAAAGTCTGTGAGGAATTATTTAGCAATAGCTGCATTTTTCGATTATGAGATTTGGCAGATGGATGTCAAAACGGCGTTCCTTAATGGTGACATTGAGGAAGAGTTGTATATGGTACAACCCAAAGGTTTTGTCGATCCTAAAAATGCTGACAAGGTATGCAAACTTCAGCGTTCCATTTATGGACTGAAGCAAGCATCCCGGAGTTGGAACCTACGCTTTGATAGAGTGATCAAAGACTTTGGTTTTATACGGACTCATGGTGAGGCCTGTATTTACAAGAAAGTGAGTGGGAGCTCTGTAGCGTTCCTGATATTATATGTAGATGACATATTATTGATTGGGAATGATATAGAACTATTAAGCAGCGTTAAAGGTTATTTGAATAAGTCTTTTTCAATGAAAGACCTTGGTGAAGCAGCATACATTTTAGGCATCAAGATTTATAGAGATAGATCAAGACGCCTAATAGGCCTTTCACAAAGTACATATCTGCACAAGATTATAAAGAAGTTTAGAATGGATGAAAGCAAGAAAGGGTTCTTGCCTATGTTGCCAGGTAAGGTCTTGAGTAAGACTCAAGGTCCGGCTACGGCAGATGAAAGAGAAAGGATGAGCAAGATCCCCTATGCTTCGGCAGTAGGCTCTATCATGTACGCCATGCTGTGTACTAGACCGGATATAGCACATGCTGTTAGTTTGACCAGCAGATATCAAAGTGATCCAGGAATGGAACACTGGACAGCGGTCAAGAATATCCTGAAGTACTTGAAAAGGACTAAGGATATGTTTCTTTGTTATGGCGGTGACCAAGAGCTCGTTGTAACCAGTTACACCGATGCAAGTTGGAACACCGATCCTGATGACTCTAAGTCTCAGTCTGGGTACGTGTTTATATTGAATGGTGCGGCAGTGAGCTGGAGCAGTTCCAAGCAGTGCACGGTGGCGAAATCTTCAACAGAATCTGAATATATAGCGGCTTCAGAGGCTTCATCGGAAGCGGTATGGATGAAGAGGTTCATTGTTGAGCTTTGTGTGGTTCCTAGTGCATTGGACCCGCTAGTCATTTATTGTGACAACACGGGTGCCATCGCCAATGCAAAGGAACCAAGGTCACACAAGAAGCTAAAGCATATCAAGCTGCGTTTTCATTCGATTCGCGAGTACATCGAAGATGGTGAAGTAGAAATTTGCAAAGTACACACGGATCTGAATGTTGCAGATCCGTTGACTAAAGCTCTCCCAAGGGCAAAGCATGACCAACACCAAAATGCCATGGGTGTTAGGTACCTTACAATGTAATCTAGATTATTGACTCTAGTGCAAGTGGGAGACTGTTGGAGATATGCCCAAGAGGCAATAATAAAGTGGTTATTATAATATCTTTGTGTTTATGATAAATGTTTATATACCATGCTATAATTGTATTAACCGAAACATTGATACATGTGTGTTATGTAAACAACAAGGAGTCCCTAGTAAGCCTCTTGTATAACTAGCTTGTTGATTAATAGATGATCATGGTTTCGTGATCATGAACATTGGATGTTATTAATAACAAGGTTATGTCATTGGTTGAATGATATAATGGACACACACCCAAATGAGCGTAGCATAAGATCAAGTCATTAAGTTCATTTGCTATAAGCTTTCAATACATAGTTGTCATAATCCTTCGACCATGAGATCATGTAAATCACTTACACCGGAAGGGTACTTTGATTACATCAAACGCCATTGCGTAAATGGGTGGCAATAAAGATGGGATTAAGTATTTGGAAAGTGTGAGTTGAGGCATATGGATCAATAGTGGGATTTGTCCATCCTGATGACGGATAGATATACTCTGGGCCCTCTCGGTGGAATGTCATCTGATTAGCTTGCAAGCATATGAATAGTTCATAAGAGATCACATACCACGGTACGAGTAAAGAGTACTTGTCGGTAACGAGGTTGCACAAGGTATGGAGATACCGATGATCAAACCTCGGACAAGTAAAATATCGCGAGACAAAGAGAATTGACATCGTATGTAAATGGTTCAATCGATCACTAAGTCATCGTTGAATATGTGGGAGCCATTATGGATCTCCAGATCCCGCTATTGGTTATTGCTCGGAGAGGAGTCTCGACCATGTCTGCATAGTTCACGAACCGTAGGGTGACGCGCTTAAGGTTCGATGTCGCATAAGTAGATTCGGAATATGAGATGGAGACCGAATGTTGTTCGGAGTCTCGGATAGGATCCGAGACATCACGAGGAGAGCCGGAATTGTTCTGGAAGAATTCTGCTGTTTTGTATTTCAAGAAAAGTTGTTCTGGAAACATTCTAGGAATTGGACGAAATAAAAACAGAGGTTCTTATTTTTCTGTCGCGCAGACGGAGTCCAAAGGGGAGACGGAGAAAGGCCAGGAGTGGGCCACACCACACGGCGGCGCGGGCCCCCCCTTGGCCGCGCCAGGGTGTGGTGTGGGCCCACCAGGCATCGGCCCTAGGTCGGTTTCGCGAAACCCTAACCCTACCTTCCGACTATAAATAGTGGGGTAGTTTGGCCGGCCATTGCTGCTCCGTACGAAACCCTAAAGTGCCACCTCTCCTCCCTCCCAGTTTCTCCTGCTCCGGCTTAGGCGAAGCCCTGCAGGAATTCTTCTCCACCACCACCACCACGCCGTCGTGCTGCTGGGATTCCGTGGAGATCTACCACACCTCCGCTGCCCGCTGGAACGGGGAGAGGAAGGAGCTTCATCGACACCGTACGCGCGACCGAGTACGGAAGTGCTGCCGGATTGCAGCACCGGGGACGATCGTCTACACCAACAACGAGATTAATCTCGTAGGCTTTGGAATCTTCGAGGGTTAGTCTCATCTCCATCTCGTTGCTTAGATCTTGTAGATTGGATCTTGGGTGTTCCATAGATTAGATCTGTTGGTTTTATTCGCTTTGCGGTAGGAAAAATTTTGTTTTCTATGCAACGAACCCCATCAGCGCCGCCCTGTGGGGTGGGGCCCTCCTGGCTCCCCTCTGGCCCTTCTTCGGTGCTCTGGAAGCGTCCGGGAAAAATAGGATGTTGGGCGTTGATTTCGTCCGATTCCGAGAATATTTCCTTTCTAGGATTTCTGAAACCAAAAAACAGCAGAAAACAGCAACTGGCCCTTCGGCATCTCGTCAATAGGTTAGTTTCGGAAAATGCATAATAATGACATATAATGTGTATAAAACATGTAGGTATCATCAATAAAGTAGCATGGAACATAAGAAATTATAGATACGTTTGAGACGTATCAATCTCCAACATTAAATTCTCTTTTAATAATTCTTCTATCATGCCACTTCTTAACTTTCTCCGTAAAAAGTTTAGCATTTTCATAAGCTTCACTTCTCCATTCATCTAAAGAACTCAATTGTAGCAACCTCTTCTTACCGGCAAGTTTAAAATCTTTATTAAGTTCTCTTACAGCCCAATAAGCTTTGTGCTCTAGTTCTAAAGGTAAATGACAAGCTTTTCCATAAACCATTTTATAAGGAGACATTCCCATAGGATTTTTATATGCAGTTCTATAAGCCCACAATGCTTCCTTTAACTTACTAGCCCAATTCTTTCTAGATTTATTAACAGTCTTTCCCAAAATAGCTTTAATTTCTCTATTTGATAATTCTACTTGCCCACTAGTTTGAGGATGATAAGCTGAAGCAATTCTATGATTAATACCATATTTGGCAAGGGTTTTTCTAAAACCACCATGAATAAAATGAGAACCTCCATCAGTCATAATATATCTAGGTACTCCAAATCTAGGAAATATAACATCTACAAGCATTTTTATAGAGGTCTCACCATCAGCACTTTTTGTAGGTATAGCTTCTACCCATTTAGTAACATAATCAACAGCGACAAGTATATGAGTGTTACCTTCTGAAGAAGGGAAAGGACCCATGAAGTCGAATCCCCAACAATCTAATGGTTCAATAACAAGAGTATAATTCATAGGCATTTCATTGCGTCTAGAGATATTACCAACTCTTTGACATTCATCACAAGATAAGATAAACTTCCTTGCATCCTTGAAAAGTGTTGGCCAATAAAAACCTGATTGTAGTACCTTTTGTGCGGTTCTATCTCCGGCGTGATGTCCTCCATAAACACTACCATGGCATTTACTCAATATCTCTTGTTGTTCATATTCTGGGACACATCTTCGCATAATACCATCCACTCCTTCTTTATATAAGTGTGGGTCATCCCAAAAATAATGCCTCAAATCATAAAAGAATTTCCTCCTTTGCTGAGCTGAAAAGGTTGGAGGCAAGTACTTCGAAACAATAAAGTTAGCATAATCAGCATACCAAGGGCTCTCTCGCGAGCTCACCTTTATTGCAGCCAATTGTTCATTTGGAAAACTATCATTAACAGGAACAGGATCATAAGTAATATTTTCCAATCTAGACAAATTATCAGCAACAGGATTATCAGCACCTTTCCTATCTACAATATGTAAATCAAATTCTTGCAAAAGAAGAACCCATCGAATAAGCCTTGGCTTAGCATCTTTCTTTTCCATAAGGTACCTAATTGCAGCATGATCAGTATGAATTGTGACTTTTGAATCAACAATATAGGGTCTAAACTTGTCACATGCAAAAATTACGGCTAATAACTCTTTCTCAGTTGTAGCATAATTTCTTTGAGCAGCATCTAGGGTTTTACCAGCATAATGAATAACATTCAATTTTTTATCTACTCGCTGTCCAAGGACAGCACCTACAGCAAAATCACTAGCATCACACATAATTTCAAAAGGTAAATTCCAATCAGGCGGTTCAACTATAGGAGCAGTTGTTAAGGCTTTCTTTAGAGTTTCAAAAGCTTCCTTACAATCATCATCAAAAACAAAAGGTACATCTTTTTGAAGAAGATTCGTAAGAGGCTTTGAAATTTTAGAGAAATCTTTAATAAACCTCCTATAAAAACCAGCATGACCAAGAATACTACGAATACCTTTAACATCCCTAGGATAGGGCATCTTCTCAATTGCTTCAACTTTAGCTCTATCAACTTCAATATCTCTCTCAGAAATTTTATGTCCCAATACAATTCCTTCATTAACCATAAAGTGGCATTTCTCCCAATTAAGAACAAGGTTAGTTTCTTCACATCTCTGCAAAACTTTATCAAGGTTTCGCAAGCAATTATCAAAAGAATTCCCATAGACAAAAAAATCATCCATGAATACCTCAACAATCTTTTCACAAAAGCCATGAAAAATAGCAGACATGCATCTTTGAAAAGTAGCAGGAGCATTACATAAACCAAAAGGCATACGCCTATAAGCATAAGTTCCATAGGGACAAGTGAAAGTGGTTTTCTCTTGATCTTTAGCTCTAACAGCAATTTGTGAAAACCCAGAATATCCATCAAGAAAACAGAAATGAGTATTTTTAGACAACCTTTCTAACATTTGATCAATAAAAGGTAAAGGGTAATGATCTTTCTTAGTGACTTTATTAACTTTTCGAAAATCAATGCACATTCTATACCCTACAACTACTCTTTGAGGAATAAGCTCATCATTATCATTAGGCACACCAGTTATACCTCCTTTCTTAGGAACACAATGCACAGGACTAACCCATCTACTATCAGCAATAGGATATATAATACCTGCTTCAAGAAGTTTTAATACCTCATTTCTTACCACATCCTTCATATTGGGAATTAGACGACGCTGATGTTCAACAACAGGTTTTGCACCATCTTCTATATTAATGGCATGTTGGCAAATAGTGGTGGAAATCCCCTTCAAATCATCAAGAGTGTAGCCAATAGCTCCTCAGTGTTTCTTCAATATTTCCAATAACCTTTCTTCCTCGATATCTGAAAGCTTAGCACTAATAATAACAGGATATGTTTTCTTATCATCAATATAAGCATACTTAAGATTATCAGGTAATGGTTTCAAATCAAATACAGGATCTTCCTTTGGTGGTGGTGTTACGCCTAAATCTTCAACCGGTAAGTCATGTTTAAGAATAGGTTGACGAAGGAAAATTTCATCAAGCTCATCCCTTTCTTCCCTAAAAACTTCACTCTCACTATTCTCCAAATGCTGCTGCAAAGGATTACTAGGAGCAAGAGCAATAGATGCACACTGTTCAACTCTAAAATCATCATTAGGCAAATCAGCTTTATAAGGAGTTTTGGCAAATTTAGAGAAGTTAAACTCATAAGATTCACCAGCAAATTTAGTAACAATTTTCTCTTTCTTGCAAACTATAATAGCTCCACATGTATTTAGAAAAGGTCTACCAAAAATAATAGGACAAAACTTACTAGCAGCAGAACCAAGTACCAAAAAGTCAGCAGGATATTTAATCTTACCACATAGAACTTCAACATCTCGAACGATACCAATGGAAGAGATAGTTTCTCTATTAGCTAGCCGAATAACCACATCAATATCTTCAAGTTCACAAGAACCAATTTCATGCATAATTTCCGTGTAGAGCTCATAAGGAATGGCACTAATACTTGCACCAATGTCGCATAAACCATAATAGCAATGATCACCAATTCGAACAGAGAGCACAGGAACACTGGCTTTCATAGACTTATTAGGATGCGAAACAATATTAGAAGCATCTTCACAAAAAATAATATGACCATCTTCCACATTTTCAGTAACAAGATCTTTAACTATTGCAACAGCAGGTTCAACCTTTATTTGTTCTTCAGGTTCTATAGGTTTCTTTGCACTTTTATTAACTACACTAGTTATAACAGAATACTCCTTCATTTTAGCAGTGAAAGGAGTTTTTTCAATATAAGCCTCAGGAAGAACATGATCAACAGTTTTAATTTCAATACATTTACCTTTAGGCGAATCAACTTTATCTTTATATGGTTCATGATACTTATCAAAATTCTTCCTAGGCAATTCAAAATGAGAGGCAAAGGCTTTATAAATATTTGCAACAACTTGAGAGTAAAGACCATATGTACCACTTATATTACGATATTCATCAGTATCCATAAAAGTTTCAATGCATTCATAATTATAATTTATACCTGACACTCTACCTTTGTCGTTCTCCCATCCTTCAGTATTTTCTTGGATTCGATCAAGAAGGTCCCATTTAAACTCTTCTTTATTGCGCGTGAATGATCCAGAACAAGCAGTATCCAGCAAGGTTTTATCTTGAAAAGACAGTCTTGCATAGAAATTATCAATAATAATATTACCAGGAAGCTCATGAATGGGGCATTTGAGCATTAAAGACTTCAATCTCCCCCACGCTTGGGCAATACTCTCTCCATCATGAGGCCAAAAATTATATATACGGTTGCGGTCTTTGTGAATTTCACTTGGAGGATAGAATTTAGAGTAAAATAGAGGCACAATATCCTTCCAATCAAGAGAACGTCCATCATTCAGCAGTTTATACCAATGTGTCGCTTTACCAGATAGTGACATAACAAATAATTTCTTCCTAACTTCATCCATTGAAATACCTGCACATTTGAATAACCCGCATAATTCATGTAAAAACAGTAAATGATCTCCAGGATGAACAGTTCCATCCCCTTCATAGCGGTTATCCACAACACGTTCAATAATTTTCATAGGTATTTTATATGATATTACTTCCTCACCTGGCGCCTCATCCACTACCGTTGCAGTACTAGTAGATTTCCCAAATAGATATTCAAGGGAGGATCTCTCCATAATGACTTATAGCAGCAAGCAGAAACAAAATCAGCACGTTCAGTAAAAGTTTCCTTACCAATTCCACTTACCAATAGCGCTTCACTCCCCGGAAACGGCGCCAGAAAATAGTCTTGATGACCCACAAGTATAGGGGGTGTATCGTAGTACTTTCGATAAATAAGAGTGTCGAACCCAACGAGGAGCAGAAGGTGTTGACAAGCAGTTTCGATGAAGGATTCACTGTAAATGCTCACAGACAAGTATTCAGGGAGTTTTGATATAGCAGATAAATAAAGTACGAGTAAGTAAATTGGGAGAGAAATAATTGCAGCGAGTGGCCCAATCCTTTTTAGCACAAACGACAAGCCGGTTTGTTTACTTATAATGACCGTTCTTGAGGACACACGGGGATTTTAGTCTAGTGCTTTCGCTTCATACGGCTGAATAATCTTCATTGTTTTGATAAGTGTTGTGTGGGTGAACCTATGCTAAGGCACCGCCCTTCCTAGGACTAATACATACTTGTGATTATACCCCTTGCAAGCATCCGCAAATACAAGAAAGTAATTAAGATAAATCTAACCACAGCCTTAAACTCTGAGATCCTGCTATCCCTCCTGCACCGATATACTAACGGGGGTTTAGGTTGCTGTCACTCCGGCAACCCCACAATTAGCAAACGAATACAAGATGTACTCCCCTAGGCCCATAAAGGTGAAGTATCATGTAGTCGACGTTCACATGACACCACTAGAAGAGTAACACCACAACTTAAATATCATAACATTGAATACTACTCAACAATAATTCACTACTAACATTTAGACTTCACCCATGTCCTCAAGAACTAAACGAACTACTCACGAGACATCATATGGAACATGATCAGAGGTGATATAATGATAAATAACAATCTGAACATAAACCTTGGTTCAATGGTTTCACTCAATAGCATCAATAACAAGTAGTAATCAACACCTGGAGAGTTTCCCCTATCAAACAATCAAGATCCAACCCAAATCGTTACAGCGGTGACGAGATGCAGCGGTGGAGATGGCGGTGTAGATGGTGGAGATGATGATGATGATGATGGAGATGATGTCCAGCTCGATGACGATGGCGATGGCATCGATTTCCCCCTCCGGGAGGGAATTTCCCCGGCGGATTCCTGCCCGCCGGAGAGCTCTTTTCTCTCTGATGTTTCTCCGCCCCGCAGAGGCGGCTCTGTCAATTCTCCGTAACTCCCTGGGGCTTAGGTTTTCGGGACGAAGAAGTACGCGAAGGAGAGGCGGCCAGAGGGGGCTGTGGGCCCCCTCCCCACATGGCGGCGCGGCCAGGCCTGGGCCCGCGCCGGCCTATGGGGGGGGGCCATGGTGGCCCCTCTCGGCCCCTCCTTTTGGCTCCCTTCGCCTTCTGGAAAAATAGGATTTTTCGTATAACTTCCGTCAATTGTTGATCTTCCGAAATGTGGTGTCCTGACGGTGCTTTTTCCAGCAGAATCCTGACTCCGGTGAATAATTCTCCAATGATCATGAAACATGCAAAATAGGTAAAATAACATAAGTATCATCTCTAAATATGAAATATATCAATGAATAACAGCAAATTATGATATAAAATAGTGATGCAAAATGGACGTATCAAAGAGCCGACTCCAGAAGTCTACGTCCGGCCATAAGCCGGCGTAGCCCTCCATGAAGGCCACGTAGCAGCTCAGCGGGACGCAGGCGTTGGCCGGAAGATGGTGCGGCTGCAGGCCGAAGAAGTCGAGGAAGCGCCGGAAGAAGGGTGAAGCCGGCAGGCCCAGCCCCCGGTCGAAGTGTGCCCCGAAGACCACACGCTCGCTGGGTTCGGGGGCCGGCTCCACCTCTTCGCCGGGTGCCCGCGTAATCACCCCCGGCAGGATCCGGCGAAGACGAACGAGGCGCGCTATGTCGTCCTCCTTCATGTATGAGCCCTCCCAAGATCCGCTCGGAGGGGCCATCGCCGTGGACGAGGAAGAAGAAGAGGACCACGAGAGCGTGAATGGAGAAGAAGAGCCGCGAGACGGCAGCGACGGCGGCGGCGGCGGAGAGCGTACCGTCGAAACGCGAGGACCCGTGGCGACGGCTGGGCGCGCGGACGACTGCGGAATGGCGGAGGAGCGTGGCTGCGCTTGTCCGCCGAGGTTCGCCAGGAGGTCGCCGGAGAATCTGCGGTGGTGTGAGAAAACTCGCTCGAACGGAAGAAGCAGAGCTTGGGCGCGGGGATGAAGTGAGCGAGATGGCCGCTTTGGTACCGCCCCAGGGCATTTATAGCCGCCTGCCCCGCACGACGCGCCGCCACGTGGCGATCATGGGCCACGACCGAGGATTTACTGCGCCGTAACTGCGCCCACTACTGCTGCGGTTACTGGAAACGGCCACACCATGTCGCCCACGACCGCAAAAGATCCGGAGGAGACAGTGATGTGACCAGACGAAACGGTCGCTGCGGCGAAGTCAGAAGCCATCAAGTCGGGCACAGGGCGCAAGGCGGTGGAGACACCGGCGCGCCCAAGCCGCAGCCGGACGTCTTACTCGAACCCGGCCTAAAAACTTTTCTAACAAGGCGGAACAGCCTCCAGGGATTGGAATATAAAAAATCCACACAACGAAGTGGCGTCCGGCTCGAGAGCAGCCGGATGGAGCAAGCCGAAAGAGGGCGCAGCCGGCTGAACGGAAATTCTCGGCCGGCCCCTCGGGTGCTACTCAAAGAACAATCCGCGAGATCAGATACTAAGGGTCAGGGAAACTTGCCTAGGTCCTTCTTTACGCAGGACCTTGCCAGCTTCGTGTTGGGGGGATGACCCCCGGTATGCCAAAGGCATGCCAAACCGGAAGGTCTTATCCACCAAGATACCGGTTTAATATTTATACCAGAGCTCAAAGATGAGAGTTTGGCTAAGTAAGGCTAAGCCGGTATCCCCAAGAGGGGTATACCGGGACCGGATAGAAAGGATACCGGAGACCGGAAGGAAGAGCATGTCGGCAGGACCAGTCAAAGATTCTCTTCGGAGCTAGAAGACAAGGATGAGCTAAGCAAAGTGGCTTTAAAAGAAGGCCTGAAGATAAAGAGGAGGATGACGGTCAAAGAAGCCGGAGGACGTCAGCCTCCCTGTTTAAAGAAGACCCCGGCGTCATCTATGATTAAAGTAGCTTTATAAAGTGTCTTTGTAAAGTAGTTTGTCTAGTCAAAGATGCCATTAGGGTTTCTTGCCCTGTAAGCCACCCTCTCCCCTATATAAGGAGAGGGGGGAGCCCCATTCATACGCGCGGAGCACAGAGAGAGGAACCTTGTAAGCTCAAACCTGTAACCTGTGGAGATCAATAGAGAAGATGATCTAGAGCGAGTTCTTCCTTGTGTCTTTCTTCTTCAACCTCTGGCCTTAGCCAAGTTCTTGAGGAAACCATCCGGAAGTTCGTCCCGTCTAGTCACAAACCCTCCCCCGAATCCTCTAGCGTCCATTCGGCCCCAACATAAGCCATCCTATGGCATCTGTCTGTTCACCACGACGACAGTTGGCGCCCACCGTGGGGCATGAAGTGGCGCTTGCTGGAGTTCATATTCGGGCGGGCATCCTCGACATCAACGGCGAGCGCACGGTGTCCGCGCTCGTGCAACGCATCTACAACATGGACTTCATCAACGACAACGCAAGCTGCTTCGCCAACGGCGGCAAGTTGCCGCAGAACGGCCGCACCATCGAGTTCGGCAGCCTCCGCGTCTATTTCGGCACCGTTCCTGTGCGCCAGCGCCTCTCGCCGGTGCTGGTGGCGCCGGATCCGCCAAGGTGGCTGTGTGCTGGCCGCGCCGCCGGCAGCTTGGAGGTCATGATGGCTGGTGCGGTCAACACCGGCAAAGGAGCTGTGGAGGAAGGAGCTGAACGTGCGGCATCGACCCGCCCGGCAAAACCGCCGCTGGAACGTGACGCGGGCGCGGCGGGAGCATCTTCAGCGCCACCGGCAACCCCTCTTCAAGCGGCGATGCACACGCTGGCCACGCCCATCGCGCAGAACAGCGACCCGGCAAAGGCTCAGGAGGAGCTGGAGGCCACGCGCAAGGCGCTGCTTACCGGTGGCGCCGACATCATCCGGGCGCAGCGCGAGCTGAACCTAACCCTACGTGAGTACAACGCAGCCCATGGCTTTGCTTCAGTTGGTGCTCATGCTGCTAGGATACCGGAGAACCGGCTTAAGGCTCGCAATCTAGATCAGGATTTGCGCAAAGAAGTTCTTGCCGGCAAAAGTGCATCTGTATCTGTGAGCATTGTAGAAAAACCTAAGTACAGTAGCCCGGATAAAACTATAAAAGCCGCAAAAGCTGCAGTAGAACTATGTGAATCGCTTTCCGGAGACGAGTTGGCAAAACAGCAAGAGCGTGTTAAATAGCTGCTGAAAACTATCGAGCAGCAGAATGCTGAGCAGCTAGCTAAGCTGAACGAGGCAGTGGCCTCAAAATCCGCGCGTTCAACAAAGAATGCCGGAAGCAAGTCCCATGGGCAGGCTTCGTCCCCCCATGCGGACAAAAGAAGGGAAAGAGAAAAGAACGCATGGCAGATGACTGTGTATGATCCAGTTCTTGCCGGAAAGCAAAAAGCCGGGCAACAAGATGCCGGTAGAAAAAGCCAAGGGGCAGATCAGGGCTACGCCAAGGGAGGCTATGCCGGAAACAATCATGTCGGTAGATATGAAACCGGGAAAAATTATCGAGCTGCAAGGGCGGCGTATGTCAATGAAGAAATGCCACCACCAGGGTACCGGCAGGCAAGAGCCGCGGAACCGGAAGGATATGGCGAATCAGATTCCGAGGTGGAACGAACCAAAGCCCGCCGGAACCCTTTGGGGGAACGGCTGGGGGAAAGATACTTACCAAGCCAGGATGCGAGGCACAGGATGGATAGAGTGTATCTCTCTGAGATGATTGAATCTGAGGGTCCTCCTGGCCCAAAGTGCTTTGGCCCACGAATCATGAGAGAAGAGCCACCGGTACGCAATTTCCAGTTGCCCCGGGACACAAAAACATATGACGGCACGACTAAGCCGGAAGATTGGTTGGCGGACTATGTCACTGCCGTCTACGTAGCAGGTGGTCGAGTAAACCGGCGTTGGGCGGTAAGAATCATACCGTCCTACCTGGTAGGACCTGCGCGGATCTGGCTTAACAACTTACCGGCAGGAAGCATTAATGGATGGTTGGACTTTGAGGAAACTTTCGTGAGCAACTTCAGTAGCACTTACAAGAGGCCAAACCGGCCCCAACAGCTCGCTCTGTGCCAACAGCGTACAGGAGAAACAGACCGGGATTATCTCACCCGGTGGAACTCGATGAGAAACACATGTGAAGGAGTGATTGAAGCACAAGCGATAGCTTGGTTCAGTCAAGGATGCCGGAGGGGATCACCACTGTGGCAAAGGCTGCAGAGGAATCTGCCAAGCACATGGGCAGAAATGATGCGAGTGGCGGAAAATTATGCGTTGGGAGACCGAATGCAACCGGCAGTACAAGCTGAGCCGGAGCAGTCGAATCCGCCTCAGCAGCGACAAGAACAATACAGGGACAACCGGAACAACAAAAGAAGGGAAGATTTCCCGGATCGAAGGTACGCGCCGCAGCAAGTTGCTGCTGTGCAAGAAAATCATGATGCCAGCGGCAGCCAGAGACAGAAAACCGGATCGCAGCCATGGGCGGGTCCTAAAAAGCAATGGGTCGAGAAGAAACCCTGGGGCCAGAAAAGGAATTGGCAAGAGCCTGTGAAATACACCATGGAAGCCGCCATGGATCAACCTTGCCGGTGGCACACGCCGAACCCGGATCACCCGTCAAACCATCTGACGAAGGATTGTTCTTGGACTAAGTACTTAATGCAAAAGGGGGCAGTGAAGGATGCGCAAGCACAAGGGTGCTCCACAATGTTGCCGCCGCCGCAAGATATGCTGCGCCAACAGCAACTACCACCACCACCACCGCTTACTGGAGCAAATGCTCTACCGGTACAGCCTCAGCCAAACAGGCAACAATACCAGCAAGTTAACCGGGTAGAGGAGAATCGTGATCAACCACCTCCACCGGCACCTTTGGGCCAGAATGTTTACGAAGACCCACATTTGTGCATGGTTGTCTTTGTCACCGAACCAACCGACAGGCAGAGCGTGCATCGCTGTTCCATGGAAGTGAACGCGGTGATGCCGGCAGTACCCAAATACATGTTATGGTCAGATCAGGAAATCACCTGGTCGTTCAAGGATCACCCCAAAATCATGCCGAATCCGGGCGGATACGCTCTTGTTGTGGACCCAATCATGAAGGGGTCGGAAACTCGGGTAAAGTTCAGCAAGGTGCTGATAGACAACGGCAGCAGCATAAACATCATGTACAAGCATACCATGCGTACACTGGGCATAACAGAGAATATGCTGCAGCCAACTCGTACAACTTTCCATGGGATCGTGCCGGGTTTGTCTTGCGCCCCGATAGGAAAAGTTCGGGTGGATGTATTGTTTGGAGGACGTGACAATTGTCGTGTTGAAAATATTGAATTCGAGGTGGTGGACTTAGACAGTCCTTACCATGCATTGCTGGGGAGGCCGGCATTGGCAGCTTTCATGGCCTCAACCCATACGGCTTACCTCAAGATGAAGATGCCGGCACCTCCTGGACCCTTGACCGTGGTGGGAAACTATAAAGTCTCGATGGAAACCGCTTCCACCGGATCAAACCTGGCAGAATCGCTGGTGATAGCGGAGGAAAAGAAAAGAATGCAAACTGCTGTTGCGCTGGCTCAGTCTTCAAAGTTGAGCTTAGCGGCAATGAGTGGAAACTTGGCCTCACCAGCATTCAAGCCGACAAACGAGACAAAGGACATTGTGCTGGATCCGGCTTACCCAGAGCGCACCGATCGTATCGGTGCCGGCCTCAGTCAAGCATAGGAAAGCGCGCTCGTCAGCTTCCTCCGTGAGAATCGGAACATTTTTGCCTGGTCTACTGATGACTTGGTAGGAGTTCCGAGGGAGCTGGCTGAGCACTCTCTAAACGTCCGAAAGGATGCCAAGCCGGTGAGACAACCTTTGCGCCGGTTCGCAGAAGATAGGAGGAAATTCATTGGAGAAGAAGTGACAAAGCTGTTGGTTGCCGGTTTCATCGTGGAGGTCACGCACACAGAGTGGCTGGCTAATCCGGTGATGGTCGAGAAGAAAAAAGATGAGAACCTGGAGGCACAAGCTCCGAAGGTGTGGCGCATGTGCATCGACTACACCAACCTCAACAAAGCTTTCCCAAGAGATCCTTTCCCTTTGCCCCGAATCGATCAAGTGATTGATTCTACTGCTGGGTGTGAGTTGTTGTCTTTCCTGGATGCATATTCCGGCTTCCACCAAATCCCTCTGAAAAAGGAAGATCAAATAAAAACTGCGTTCATTACCCCACACGGGGCTTATTGCTATGTTACAATGCCTTTTGGTTTGCGCAACGCTGGTGCAACGTACCAGCGCTGTATGCAAAAATGCTTGTTTGATCAAATCAGAAAGAATGTGCAAGTCTATGTGGACGATATCGTGATAAAAACTAAGGTAAAAGACACCTTAATCGATGACATCCGACAAACATTTGACAACCTAAGACGGTTCCGGATGAAACTCAATCCGGCAAAATGCACTTTCGGTGTCCCTGCCGGTAAGCTACTCGGTTTCCTTGTATCAAGCCGGGGTATTGAGGTGAATCCGGTAAAAATCCGGGCAATAGAAAGAATGACAATACCACGAGAACTCAAAGATGTGCAAAAGTTTACCGGAAGCTTGGCATCGCTAAGCCGGTTCATAAGCAGGCTAGGAGAAAAGGCCTTGCCGCTTTATGCCCTAATGAAAAAATCCGATACTTTCGTCTGGACCCCTCAGGCAGACGCAGCATTTAAAGAGCTAAAAACAATGCTAGTTACCGCACCAATACTGGCCTCACCTTTAGAAAGGGAACCTATGCTGCTCTATATAGCGGCAACAAACCGGGTGGTTAGTGTTGTGGTTGTGGTGGAACGAGAAGAGGAAGGAAAAACCGTGCAAAGGCCGGTATACTACCTGAGCGAGGTGCTCTCCTCCTCAAAACAGAATTACTCGCACTTCCAAAAGATGACTTATGGCGTGTTCATGGCCGCCACAAAGCTCAAACATTACTTTGAGGAGCACCCCATGAAGGTGGTGAGTGAGGCACCCATCTCCGATATCATGGGCAACAAGGACGCCAGCGGCCGGATTGCAAAATGGGCAATTCAGCTATCACCATATGTACCGGTGTATGAAAGAAGAGATGTGATACGTCTCCAACGTATCGATAATTTCTTATGTTCCATGCTACTTTATTGATGATACCTACATGTTTTATGCACACTTTATGTCATATTTATGCGTTTTCTGGAACTAACCTATTAACAAGATGCCGAAGTGCCAGTTCCTGTTTTCTGCTGTTTTTGGTTTCAGAAATCCTAGTAACGAAATATTCTCGGAATCGGACGAAATCACCTCCCAGGTTCCTATTTTGCCCGGAAGCATCCAGAACACCCGAGAGCCGCCAGAGGGGGGCCCTGGTGGGCCCAGATGACATGGTGGCGTGGCCCAGGCCCTGGCCGCGCCACCCTATGGTGTGGTCGCCCCTTTGACCCTCCTGCGCCGCCTCTTCGCCTATATAAAACCCCTGCATCGAAAACCCTTAAAGAGGAAGCCACGGTACGCGAAACCTTCCAGAGCCGCCGCCATCGCGAAGCCAAGATCTGGGGGATAGGAGTCTCTGTTCCGGCACCCTGCCGGAGCGGGGAAGTGCCCCCGGAAGGCTTCTCCATCGACACCGCTGCCATCTCCACCGCCATCTTCATCACCGCTGCTGCTCCCATGAGGAGGGAGTAGTTCTCCATCAAGGCTCGGGGCTGTACCGGTAGCTATGTGGTTCATCTCTCTCCTATGTAGTTCAATACAATAATCTCATGAGCTGCCTTACATGATTGAGATTCATATGATGATGCTTGTAATCTAGATGTCATTATGCTAGTCAAGTGGGTTTTACTTATGTGATCTCCGGAGACTCCTTGTCCCACGTGTGTAAAGGTGACAGTGTGTGCACCGTGTGGGTCTCTTAGGCTATATTTCACGAAGTACTTATTCACTGTTGAAGAGCGTAGTGAAGTGCTTATTTATATCTCTTTATGATTGCAATGTGCATCGTATCACAATTTATCTATGTGCTACTCTAGTGATGTGTTATTAAAGTAGTTTTATTCCTCCTGCATGTGTGCAAAGGTGACAGTGCGTGCACCGTGTTAGTACTTGGTTTATGCTATGATCATGATCTCTTGTAGATTGCGAAGTTAACTATTGCTATGATAATATTGATGTGATCTATTCCTCCTACATATGCATGAAGGTGACAGTGTGCATGCTATGCTAGTACTTGGTTTAGTCTTTTGATCTATCTTACACTTAAGGTTACCTAAACATGAGCATTATTGTGGAGCTTGTTAACTCCGGCATTGAGGGTTCGTGTAATCCTACGCAATGTGTTCATCATCCAACAAAAGTGTAGAGTATGCATTTATCTATTCTGTTATGTGATCAATGTTGAGAGTGTCCACTAGTGAAAGTGTAATCCCTAGGCCTTGTTCCTAAATACTGCTGAGTTACTACTGCTTGTTTACTGTTTTACTGTGTTACTACTGCTGCAATACTACCACCATCAACTACACGCCAGCAAGCTAATTTCTGGCACCGTTGCTACTGCTCATATATATTCATACCACCTGTATTTCACTATCTCTTCGCCGAACTAGTGCACCTATTAGGTGTGTTGGGGACACAAGAGACTTCTTGCTTTGTGGTTGCAGGGTTGCATGAGAGGGATATCTTTGACCTCTTCCTCCTGAGTTCGATAAACCTTGGGTGATCCACTTAAGGGAAACTTGCTGCTGTTCTACAAACCTCTGCACTTGGAGGCCCAACACTGTCTACAGGAAAGGAGGGGGAACGTAGACATCAAGCACTTTTCTGGCGCCGTTGCCGGGGAGGAAAGGTAAAAGGTACTCACACTCCGGACCTCGGCTACTAAGCTATTTTCCGGCGCCGTTGTAAGTACTCAAAGCTATTTCCTTTAGACTCTGCAATTGCGACATTTGGTTTCTTGTTTACACTAGTTAGGCATAATGGAAAACAACAAAAATATGAGAGATCTTTATGAACTTTATCTTGAATTAGGACATGATGTGTTTGAAGAGAGAATTAAAAAACCCATGGAACTTTATATGCATGATAATGGGAATGTTATTAGTATGAATGCTTTGAACACCATTGTTGCTAATGCTATGGAAAATTCTAAGCTTGGGGAAGCCGGCTTTGATGAGCATGATATTTTTAGTCCCCCAAGCATTGAGGAGAAAATTTACTTTGATGATACTTTGCCTCCTATTTATGATGATTATAATGATAGTAGTCTTTTGTTACCACCTGTTATGGAGGATAAATTTGATTATGATTACAATATACCTCCTATATTTGATAGCTACTTTGTTGAATTTGCTCCCACTACAATTAATAAGAATGACTATGCTTATGTTGGGAGTAGTAATTATTTTATGCATGAGACTCATGATAAGAATGCTTTATGTGATAGTTATATTGTTGAGTTTGCTCATGTTGCTACTGAAAGTTATTATGAGAGAGGAAAATATGGTTGTAAAAATTTTCATGTTACTAAAACACCTCTCTATGTGCTGAAATTTTTGAAGCTACACTTGTTTTATCTTTCTATGCTTGTTACTTTGCTCTTCATGAACTTGTTTATTTACAAGATTCCTATGCATAGGAAGCATGTTAGACTTAAATGTGTTTTGAATTTTCCACTTGATGCTCTCTTTTGCTTCAACTACTAATTCTTGCGAATGCATCATTAAAACTGCTAAGCCCATCTTAATGGCTATAAAGAAAGAACTTCTTGGGAGATAACCCATGTGTTTTTTTTACTACAGTACTTTGTTTTATATTTGAGTCTTGGAAGTTGTTTACTACTGTAGCAACCTCTCCTTATCATGTTTTTGTGCCAAGTAAAGTTTCTATGTCAAAGTTGATGTTGTATTTGGGATCGCTGCGCAGAAACAGTATTGCTGTCTGTCACGAATCTGGGCACAGTTTTCTGTAGAAAATTCGAAAAAATCTGCCAATTTACGAGTGTGATCCTCAGATATGTACGCAACTTTCATTAGTTTTGAGTTTTTCCATTTGAGCAAGTCTGGTGCCAGCTTTAAATTCGTCTTTACGGACTGTTCTGTTTTTGACAGATTCTGCCTTTTATTTCGCATTGCCTCTTTTGCTATGTTGGATTCATTTCTTTGATCCATTAATGTCCAGTAGCTTTATGCAATGTCCAGAAGTGTTGAGAATGATTGTGTCACCTCTGAACATGTGAATTTTGATTGTGCACTAACCCTCTAATGAGTTTTCTTGAAATTTGGTGTGAAGGAAGTTTTCAAGGGTCAATAGAAGAGGGTGATATAATGAGATCGAGAAGAGTGAAAGGTCTAAGCTTGGGGATGCCCCGGTGGTTCATCCCTGCATATTTTAAGAAGACTCAAGCATCTAAGCTTGGGGATGCCCAAGGCATCCCCTTCTTCATCGACAACTTATCAGGTTTCTTCTAGTGAAACTATATTTTTATTCAGTCACATCTTATGTACTTTACTTGGAGCGTCTGTGTGCTTTTATTTTTGTTTTTGTTTTGTTATCTTAGTTCTCTGAATAAGTTCATCCTTGTGTGGGAGAGAGACACGCTCCGCTGGTTCGTATGAACACATGTGTTCTTAGCTCATAATATTCATGGCGAAGTTTCCTCTTCGTTAAATTGTTATATGGTTGGAATTGGAAAATGCTACATGTAGTAATTGGTAAAATATCTTGGATAATGTGATACTTGGCAATTGTTGTGCTCATGTTTAAGCTCTTGCATCATATACTTTGCACCCATTAATGAAGAAATACATAGAGCTTGCTAAAATTTGATTTGCATATTTGGTCTCTCTAAGGTCTAGATAATATCTAGTATTGAGTTTTGAACAACAAGGAAGACCGTGTAGAGTCTTATAATGTTTACAATATGTCTTTTATGTGAGTTTTGCTGCACCGGTTCATCCTTGTGTTTGTTTCAAATAAACCTTGCTAGCCTAAACCTTGTATCGAGAGGGAATACTTCTCATGCATCCAAAATCCTTGAGCCAATATTCATGCCATTTGTGTCCACCATACCTACCTACTACATGGTATTTCTTCGCCATTCCAAAGTAAATTGCTTGAGTGCTACCTTTAACAATTCAAAATTTATCACCTCTTATTTGTGTCAATGTTTTATAGCTCATGAGGAAGTATGTGGTGTTTTATCTTTCGATCTTGTCATTTACTTTTGACAGACTTTCACGATGGACTAGTGGCTTCATCCGCTTATCCAATAATTTTGCAAAAAGAGCTGGCAATGAGGTTCCCAGCCTCAATTAATTAACTTGCATTAATAATTCTCTTCACATGTTTTGCTCCGATTTATCAGTAAGCAACTTAAATTTGCAAATAGACACTCCTCCATGGTATGTGAATGTTGGAAGGCACCCGAGGATTCGGTTAGCCATGGCTTGTGTAAGCAAAAGGTTGGGAGGAGTGTCGTCCATAAATAAAGAAAAACTAAACTAAAGTACATGTGTAAACAAAATAGAAGAGGGATGATCTACCTTGCTGGTAGAGATAACGTCCTTCATGGGAGCCGCTCTTGAAAGTCTGGTTGATGAGGTAGTTAGAGTACCCGCTACCATTCGTTGACAACAACAAACACCTCTCAAAACTTTACTTTTATGCTCTCTATATGTTTTCAAAATCAAAGCTCTAGCACAAATATAGCAATCGATGCTTTCCTCTTTGAAGGACCATTCTTTTACCTTTATTGTTGAGTCAGTTTACCTATCTCTCTCCACCTTAAGAAGCAAACACTTGTGTGAACTGTGCATTGATTCCTACATACTTGCATATTGCACTTATTATATTACTCTATGTTGACAACTATCCATGAGATATACATGTTACAAGTTGAAAGCAACCGCTGAAACTTAATCTTCCATTGTGTTGCTTCAATGCCTTTACTTTGAATTATTGCTTTATGAGTTAACTCTTATGCAAGACTTATTGATGCTTGTCTTGAAGTACTATTCATGAAAAGTCTTTGCTTTACGATTCAGTTGTTTACTCATGTCATTACCATTGTTTTGATCGCTGCATTCATTACATATGTTTACAATATGATCAAGGTTATGATGGCATGTCACTTAAGAAATTATCTTTGTTATCGTTTTACCTGCTCGGGACGAGCAGAACTAAGCTTGGGGATGCTGATACGTCTCCAACGTATCGATAATTTCTTATGTTCCATGCTACTTTATTGATGATACCTACATGTTTTATGCACACTTTATGTCATATTTATGCGTTTTCTGGAACTAACCTATTAACAAGATGCCGAAGTGCCAGTTCCTGTTTTCTGCTGTTTTTGGTTTCAGAAATCCTAGTAACGAAATATTCTCGGAATCGGACGAAATCACCTCCCAGGTTCCTATTTTGCCCGGAAGCATCCAGAACACCCGAGAGCCGCCAGAGGGGGGCCCTGGTGGGCCCAGATGACATGGTGGCGCGGCCCAGGCCCTGGCCGCGCCACCCTATGGTGTGGTCGCCCCTTTGACCCTCCTGCGCCGCCTCTTCGCCTATATAAAGCCCCTGCATCGAAAACCCTTAAAGAGGAAGCCACGGTACGCGAAACCTTCCAGAGCCGCCGCCATCGCGAAGCCAAGATCTGGGGGACAGGAGTCTCTGTTCCGGCACCCTGCCGGAGCGGGGAAGTGCCCCCGGAAGGCTTCTCCATCGACACCGCTGCCATCTCCACCGCCATCTTCATCACCGCTGCTGCTCCCATGAGGAGGGAGTAGTTCTCCATCAAGGCTCGGGGCTGTACCGGTAGCTATGTGGTTCATCTCTCTCCTATGTAGTTCAATACAATAATCTCATGAGCTGCCTTACATGATTGAGATTCATATGATGATGCTTGTAATCTAGATGTCATTATGCTAGTCAAGTGGGTTTTACTTATGTGATCTCCGGAGACTCCTTGTCCCACGTGTGTAAAGGTGACAGTGTGTGCACCGTGTGGGTCTCTTAGGCTATATTTCACGAAGTACTTATTCACTGTTGAAGAGCGTAGTGAAGTGCTTATTTATATCTCTTTATGATTGCAATGTGCATCGTATCACAATTTATCTATGTGCTACTCTAGTGATGTGTTATTAAAGTAGTTTTATTCCTCCTGCATGTGTGCAAAGGTGACAGTGCGTGCACCGTGTTAGTACTTGGTTTATGCTATGATCATGATCTCTTGTAGATTGCGAAGTTAACTATTGCTATGATAATATTGATGTGATCTATTCCTCCTACATATGCATGAAGGTGACAGTGTGCATGCTATGCTAGTACTTGGTTTAGTCTTTTGATCTATCTTACACTTAAGGTTACCTAAACATGAGCATTATTGTGGAGCTTGTTAACTCCGGCATTGAGGGTTCGTGTAATCCTACGCAATGTGTTCATCATCCAACAAAAGTGTAGAGTATGCATTTATCTATTCTGTTATGTGATCAATGTTGAGAGTGTCCACTAGTGAAAGTGTAATCCCTAGGCCTTGTTCCTAAATACTGCTGAGTTACTACTGCTTGTTTACTGTTTTACTGTGTTACTACTGCTGCAATACTACCACCATCAACTACACGCCAGCAAGCTAATTTCTGGCACCGTTGCTACTGCTCATATATATTCATACCACCTGTATTTCACTATCTCTTCGCCGAACTAGTGCACCTATTAGGTGTGTTGGGGACACAAGAGACTTCTTGCTTTGTGGTTGCAGGGTTGCATGAGAGGGATATCTTTGACCTCTTCCTCCCTGAGTTTGATAAACCTTGGGTGATCCACTTAAGGGAAACTTGCTGCTGTTCTACAAACCTCTGCACTTGGAGGCCCAACACTGTCTACAGGAAAGGAGGGGGAACGTAGACATCAAGATGCCATAAAATCACAAGCTTTAGCTGATTTCTTGGTCGATTGGGCGGACATACAATACAAGCCACCAGAGCACAAGATAGAATACTGGAAGATGCACTTTGACGGATCCAAACTCAAGGAGGGTCTGGGTGCCGGTGTGGTACTCACCTCACCTAAGGGAGATCACCTCCGGTATGTTCTACAAGTGCACTTCAGGGCATCAAACAATGTCGCTGAGTACGAAGCTCTGATACATGGGCTTAAGGTCGCAAAAGAAATCAGAGCGCTCCGGATCATTTGCTACGGCGATTCAGATCTGGTGGTACAGCAGTGTTCCGGAGATTGGGATGCAAAGGATGCCAACATGGCTTCATACCGGTTTCATGTGCAAAATATTGCCGGCTTCTTCGAATGGTGTGAGTTTCACCATGTGCCGCGGGCTGAAAATGAAGTCGCGGATGCTTTATCCAAGCTAGGCTCATCGAGGCAAGAAATTCCCCCCGGAATAGCCTTGGCACACTTAAGACATCCATCAATCAAACCAAGTCTGGAATCGGAATCAATTTTTGTACCGGAATCGCATGTAGTGCCAATGGATATCGATGAAGGAAACCCGGGGACTGTTCCGGCACACTCGGGGACTGCTCCAGCAAGCCCGGGGACTCCACCGGTAAGCTCGGGGACTGCGGCACCCATACCGGCAGAGGTAACGCTCGTGGACAACATGGACATAGACATGCCGGTGTTTGTGGTTAGAGAAGCGCCATCTTGGGTTAAACCTATTAAGGAATTCCTTATCAACGGCACCTTGCCGGTTGACGAAAATGAATCCAGAAGGATAAAGAGGAGGTCCAAAGCTTACACCATCATCAATGGCGAGGTATACAAGAGAAGTGTTACCGGTGTCCTCCAAAGATGTGTGGAGCCGGAAGAGGGAAAAGAAATGCTCGAGGAAATTCACCGAGGAGAATGCGGGCACCACGCCTCGTCAAGGGCACTGGTGGCAAAAGTGTTCCGGTATGGGTTCTATTGGCCAACGGCTTTGGAGAACGCGGAGGACATGGTAAGAAAATGCAATGGGTGCCAGAGGTACGCCAAGCAAAACCATACCCCAGCATCCGGTTTAAAAACCATACCGCTAACTTGGCCATTCGCTGTCTGGTGCCTGGACATGGTTGGACCATTTAAAACCGCAAGGGGAAACATGACCCACATCTTGGTAATGGTGGATAAATTCACCAAGTGGTTGGAAGTGAAGCCTATCGCAAAATGTGATGGCCACACAGCGGTAAAGTTTCTAAAAGACGTAATCCTGCGGTATGGATACCCGCACAGTATCATAACTGATAATGGCTCAAATTTTGCCCAAGGAGAATTCAAGCGATTCTGTGAAGACAAAAACATCCGGCTAGATTTGTGCTCAGTGGCGCACCCACAAGACAATGGCCAAGTTGAAAGAACAAACGCTTTAGTACTTTCCGGTATCAAACCAAGACTCATTGATGCAATGGAAAAATCGCCGGGATGTTGGATCGATGAGCTACCATCAGTGCTGTGGAGTCTAAGAACAACTCCGAACCGGTCTATCGGATACACGCCATTCTTCATGGTCTATGGGGCAGAAGCGGTCATTCCAACCGACATTCTCCATGATTCACCAAGGGTGCAGCTCTATACCGAAGAAGAGGTAAAGGAGGCCCGAGAAAACGATGTGGACTTGCTAGAAGAAGCAAGAGAGTTAGCTCTGGCAAGAACAGCCATTTACCAGCAAAACCTCAGACGCTATCATAGCCGGAAGGTTAACCCGAGGGTATTCCGAGAAGGAGACCTAGTGTTACGCCTGGTGCAGCGCACTGAAGGTCGGCACAAGCTTTCCCCCCGTGGGAAGGACCTTTCATTGTGAGCAAGGCTCTCCACAATGATGCCTATTACTTGATTGATGCACAGGAATGGAAGAAAGGGAAGGCGGACAAGTCAGGAGAGGAGACCAAACGCCCATGGAATGTAGCTTTATTGCGTCCTTTCTACTCTTGAAGTGGTGCTGTAAGAAGTTCCTTTTTGTACCTTATTTGCTATGAATAAAAAGATGTCGGAACTTCGAATGAATCTCGGGGACTACCCTTACTAAGTTGCATGAAACATGTCTATTTTTTCTGTTGCCGGTTGCCTATTGAACGTTTTTTTTTCCGGTTTAGTAGTGTGCTAGACCCTACCGGAGTCTTCAACTCTGCTGTTGTCCATAACTTGGCTTCATGGCAAGCAAGATAAACCGGTAGGGGATAAGCACATGAACTGCGGAAAGGGAGAGCAGGAAAGAACAATCCGGAAAAGTTTAACTAACCCCGGTTATACCGGTTTTTTGCAAAAATTTCGAGTTATTCCTAAGTTCAAGAAAATGCTTGCTTGGTAAAAGAACTTTGTGCTCATACGCCAAAATGCCCAGAGAAGGTAGGCAGAGCCAAGGCAAAAGAACCAAGTGTGCATCAATTGGATGCGGAAACAATTTCGGAATCATTGCAGTGCAAGAAAAAGCAAATCGACAAGCAAATATGCTAAGGCAACATAAGTTAATTAACTACCGGTATAGCCTACCGGCATAAAATGTTGTACCACTGACCAAAAGGACGAGTTTTAACTTACATCATAAACCCCGGCATACCGGGGTAGAATTTAACGAAGTTCTGTTGTAAAAGCGAGCAGGGACAGCTAATTTCTTGTCACAACAAACAGTCAAAGGGCAGGGGCTTCAGGGGGAGCAGCGCCAGCCTCGGGAGCTTCCGGTGGCACATCCTCGGCACCCTCATCCTCACCTTCATCTTCCTCCTCCTCGCTCAGATAGTCCTTGACGTCTTCAGGAGGGGGGATGAAGGTGCGCATCTCGGCATACTCCGCGATATGGTACGCGCGATCCTGCCGCTTAGCGGTGAGGACCGGGTCCAGATCGGTGGGAGCGCCTTCACGCACACCGAGGAGGGCGTCCAGATCCAGCTCCGGATACCAGGAGCAGGCAACGCGAAGCGCTGAGTCTGCTCCGGCACGGGCAGCAGAGCACTGCCACTCCCGGATCCTTCGACCGGCAACCTTTAGGCGCTCGCTGATGAGGGAGAAGGTGTCGGGCACCACTTCTCCAGGCCAGAGGGTCTTGTAGAGCTGGGAGGCCACCTCAGGGATGTCGGAAAGGTTCCGGTCCACCGAGCGCATGTGGGAGACCCGCGCGTTTAGAGCAACCAGGTGGTCATAGGGATCCCATGGCGCACCCAGATTCTCGCCTGCCTGCAGCGCCCGGCGCTCTGCAACCTTCTTTATAGCATGTGCCTGAGAATCCGGAAAGAGCCCTGCGAGACAAAGAAAAGAGGCTAAATGCATGTTACCGGAATAAATAAGCTTATAAGCAGAAACCGGAAAAGAGAAAAGAAAAACTTACGAAGGGCAAGCGCATCAGTCCGCGTAACCAGAAGGTCGTACTCCTTCTGTTCCGCCTTCAACCGCGCGACCTCGTCCTCGGCTGCTTTCTGTGCCCTGGCGGCCTCCTCCGCGGCGGCTTTGTGCGCTTTCGCGGCCTTGCCCTCTGCTGTTTTCAGCGCCTTGGTGGCTTCTTCCAGCCCAGCCTGCAACACCACATTGGCGTTGCCGGCATCCTCCAGCGCCTCATTGAGCCTGGCCTCCGCAGCAGATTCAGCGGCCTTCAGCTCTTCGGCATGCCGGACTCCGGCCTGGATAGCCTGATCCTTGAGCTCCCTAGAGATCTCCTTCTGGGCGTCCAAGGCCTTCTGATGGTCCCGGATGAGCTGCTCCTTTTCAGCTAAAAGCTGAAAAAGAGGATGTTAGCGAAAACATAAAAACAGATGAGACACAAAGAAGCAAGTTAACCGGAAAAACAGAAGCTGTACCTTGGAGTGCGGCAACCTGGACCTTGAGGGCCTCAACGGAGGCTTCCGGGATAGCTGTTATGCGAAAAACTTGTAAGTAACAAAGAAAAGAAAACCTTCCGGTAAAAAGATGCCGGAGGCGCAAGAAGTTACCTTGGCACTTGCTGTGTGCCTCAGCAAGGTTTCGGTGCTCCCAAAGAAGCTCCTCGAAGAGAGCCTTCCGGGCGTCAGCCGTGCTCTATTTAAGGAAGTGATGTTAGCAAAGAACAAAGGATCTTAACCCGAAACTCGGGGACTGGCTATGCCGGTTTCGCGCGTTTCTAGTAAGTTTCGCGCTAAGAGCAAGATCTCAACCCGAAACTCGGGGGCTGGGAGTTTGCGGTGTCTTTAAAAGAAAGTTTTGCGCTAAGACCTACGCTCTCAACCCAAAACTCGGGGACTGGGAGTTTGCGGTGTCTTTACAAGAAAGTTTTGCGCTAAGACCTACGCTCTCAACCCAAAACTCGGGGACTGGGAGTTTGTGGTATCCTATGAGAAAGATGCCGGTTTCGGAGATTCTTTAAAAGAAAGTTTTGCGCTAAGAGTTGCACTCTCAACCCAAAACTCGGGGACTGGGAGAATAGACAAGATCCGGAAAGAAGAAAACCGGCATCAAGAAAATTTACAAGAAGGTTGGCGGAACTTACCACCACGTTGCTGGTGGCGTCGTACCACGCGCTGTCGAACTCCTTCACGGCATGCTTGAGCCGCGTGAAGTGTTCTTCAGTGGACCGAGGGCCAGCAGGATCTTGCGCTGGAAGGCGGTCTTTCCCCAAGCCACGGGTAGCTGCGGAGATGTCCGCATCATTCCATTTTTGGGCATAGGGGAGAAGATGCCCCAAGTCCCTGCCCTCGCGCTTCAGCTCAACAATCCGGCCCAGGAGGCCGGAAGGTTTTTCCTGGACCACAGCGGCGGCAGGCCCGACGTGCAGCACTAGAGGCTGCGAGCCGCTTGAGGCGCTGCCATCCGCGGCCTTTCCGCGGGACGCCCCCGGCTTGAGGAAGTCTGTGATCTTGAGGGTCGCAGGCGGCGGCTTTGGCGTAGTCGCGGGAGGTCCTTGGTTTGGTGGAGGTGTTGGCGTGGCCCCGGTTGCCTCAGGAACAGAGGTTTCCGGCGGCGGCGCTGGTGTAGAGGTTGCCGGCACGGAAGTCTCCGACACGGCCTTGGAGGGAGAAGAGCGCGAACTCTTCTTCGTTTTCTTCTTTTCAAGGACGGGAGGAACCGAAGGTTCCGCCCGCCCGGCAGGTTCTTTTTCGGCGCCCATGTTGCTGGCGCCGGCGTCTTGGGTCTCAGGAGGGGAGGCAAGGTCCTCCTCCGCGCGGTGATCTGGCGGTGTAGGGGCCGCGCGCCCCGAACTTGTTGTGCCTCCCAGAGGGGAGGCAGAGGTGGTGCCGGCACCAGACGGTTCCGGGCTTGAGTGAGGAGGAGGAGTTGAGGTCCTGGCAGATCCGGCAGAGCCCTCAGGCCTGGAGCCGAGCTTGAGCGCGGGGCTGAAAAAGAGAAAAGGAAAAGATTGGGAAAAAAGCAACCGGAAAGGAACTTGGTGAAAACGAAACAAGTAGAAAAGTGGGGCCTTACCCGGTAGACGTCGGCATCTGTTTGCCCTTGTGGCGCCTCACAGCTACGACCTTACCCGCGAGAGGTTCGGTCCGGAAGAGCTTGGCTGGAGGAGCTTGGCTCGAGCCGGCATCAGAAGCCGGGATCTTGTTTTTCTCGCCCTGGGCCATGAGTTTGTCCACAAACTCTTGGCCGGCCTCGGCCTGCAGGGGGGCGACGTGCTCATGGACCTGTGGGTTGATGTTGTCTGAGGGAACATCTACAGAAGAACGATAACATAAGAATATGAGAGGTATAAAAGGAGAGCTACCTCTAGGATGGTCAATTCATCAGACGAACCGGCGGGTTCCGGCGGAGACTTGCCGAGGCGCGAGGCTGCAGTCCGGCCCATCTTCAGGTCCCGCCAATGAATGACGGGGTCGGGGTCAAATTCGTCGAGACCACGCTTCCGGCAACGGCCTCGCCGGTCAGATTCGATGCCGGGGAAACGGTCATTGGCCCGAGAGAACAAAAGAGAAAAAAGGGGTTAATCGCAATGAAAGCTTCCGGTGAACCGACCCGAGTTGCGTAATTTCTTACTTCTTGGGTCGGAGGGTTAGTAGAGCTAAGAGGCCGAAGGCCCCATTCCCAGTCTTCCGGCATGGCAGTCTGGCAGATCTGCCTGGCCTTAAGGACAACATCCTTCTTGCTGAGAGGAAGTCCGGTGATCTTGGTAGGATCACCGGGGCCATACATCTCGCACATCTTGTGGGCGCGGCGCTGAAGAGGAAGCACCCGGCGCGAGATGAAGGTGCGGATAATATCATCGGAGCAGATGTTGGTGTCCTTCATCCGCTGTTTCATGAAGCGTATAATCCGGTTAGTCTCGTTATGAGACTCCCTCGGATTATAGCCCCAGTTGGTCTTTGTGGGCGGCGCCGGATCAAAAGGAGGCAGATCAATAAGATCTGCGGCGCCGTTGTTCTTCACATAAAAGAAGGTCCCTTGCCATAACCGGCATGACTCGAGACCGGAAAACTTGAAGAATGGGCTCTGTTGACGAGAGCCAATGATGCAAGACCCGCATTGTACGGGGGGTTTGGGTTTAGGAATATCTAAGCCCTGAACGGAATTAATCCGAAGAGCGAAGAAACGAGCAAACATCTCGCGAGTGGGACGAATGCCGATGTAAGCCTCCATGAAGGTGGCATAGCAGGAGAGGTAGAAAACGGCGTTGCCGGGAAGATGGTGAGGTTGGAGTTTGTAAAAATCAAGAAAACTCCGGAAAAAAGAGGATACGGGGAGGCCGAAGCCGCGCTCGAAGTGAGCAAGGAAGACGACGCGTTCACCGGGTTTAGGCACCGGTTCGATCTCGTCGCCAGGAAGCCGGCAGGTTACTCCTTCCGGAATCCTCCTGGACCGGTAAAGCCAGTCAATCTCGTATTCACTAACATTGGAGCCCATCCAGGCTCCGCGAGTGATATCGGAAGGGTCAGCACCGGAAGCTTGGCTAGAGCTACCGGCATCTTGCTCTTGGCCGCCGTCGGTTTCCATCTGGGCTAGATCTGCGCTAAGCCCGTCAGAGGCGCGACATTCCTGATTACTGGAGGAGGAAGTGGAAAGGTACTCCTCTGAAGACATGCGGATCTGAGGAGCCCCGGTATCTACTCGAAAAAACAGGTTTCCCAAGAACTACCCCCGCGCGAAGATCTACGAAAGAGAGAAAAAGCAGCAGAAAAGAAGAAGTAAATACGCAACCAACTCAAGATTTGAAGAGCAAGAAAAAGAGGGGTAAACCCAGATTAAGCCTAACCTGGGGCGGCGGAGTCGCAGAGGAGCAAGTGCGCTGGTGGTCTGGCAAGTTTGCTATTGGCGAGGAGGACCGTCGACGATGAGGTGGAAAGGAGCTTGAGAAAGCACCAATGTCGCAGCCGCGAGAAGAGCACCGCAGAAGCTCTTCGCGCGGTGAAGTCCGGCGGCATCCGGCGGAGCAGTAGCAAAGGTTCGCTGTGCGGCAGAGCTCAAATGGCGAACGAAGCGGCGGAGACGCGAGAACAAGGAACACTTGTGCGCGAGGAACTGGGGAATGCGAGAAGAGGAAGGAGAAGGGGCGGTTTTGCCTTATAAAGGAAGAGAGAGAAGTGGGCCAAAAACCGCTGAACCGCGGCGGTTCGGGCCATGGGCCGCGACGGTTCGCTCCACGGGCTGCCACGTGGTGCGGCGATACACGCGAAACAGCGAGAAGCCACAGGGAGGGACACACGGATCCAGAGAAGTGGTTGGGATCCGCTGTGGAGCAATTAATACGCGCGCGGAAGCCGAAGGGAAGTGACCCCTGACACTGGCGCGTCAGTCACAGTGCGCATGTCACTGACAGGTGCGGGACCCGATATATTCTCGACTTCGCCGAGGAAGTATTTAATGACTAAGATGCCGGAGGATAAGCTGCCAGAAAATGCCTTGCAAAGAGAGAGGGCATGAGTCCGGGCAAAGATGTCGGAGCTAAGCTGAGCGCCGGAAAAATTAAACCGATATTTATACCGGAGCTCAAAGATGAGAGTTTGGCTAAGTAAGGCTAAGCCGGTATCCCCAAGAGGGGTATACCGGGACCGGATAGAAAGGATACCGGAGACCGGAAGGAAGAGCATGTCGGCAGGACCAGTCAAAGATTCTCTTCGGAGCTAGAAGACAAGGATGAGCTAAGCAAAGTGGCTTTAAACGAAGGCCTGAAGATAAAGAGGAGGATGACGGTCAAAGAAGCCGGAGGACGTCAGCCTCCCTGTTTAAAGAAGACCCCGGCGTCATCTATGATTAAAGTAGCTTTATAAAGTGTCTTTGTAAAGTAGTTTGTCTAGTCAAAGATGCCATTAGGGTTTCTTGCCCTGTAAGCCACCCTCTCCCCTATATAAGGAGAGGGGGGAGCCCCATTCATACGCGCGGAGCACAGAGAGAGGAACCTTGTAAGCTCAAACCTGTAACCTGTGGAGATCAATAGAGAAGATGATCTAGAGCGAGTTCTTCCTTGTGTCTTTCTTCTTCAACCTCTGGCCTTAGCCAAGTTCTTGAGGAAACCATCCGGAAGTTCGTCCCGTCTAGTCACAAACCCTCCCTCGAATCCTCTAGCGTCCATTCGGCCCCAACATAAGCCATCCTATGGCATCTGTCTGTTCACCACGACGACACTTCGGGGACTAATGTCGGGGGGAAGACCCCGGGTAGGGCAAAGGACTAAGAACAACCGGCTCAAGGCCTGTCGGCCTGCGGCAAAGGCCGGCTGAGGAGCAGTCGGCTGCCTTGGGAGTCGGCTGGTTCAAAGTCCACGCTGGCCTGGCTATAGCCGACTGCGCTGTGGCTAGGCCGGCATCAACTTGTCTTATCCGGCTTGGTTTACTTCTCCCTGACATGGTCCGGGTTGGTGAGGCTTGCAGGAGAAGGAACTGGGAAGGTAGTCCGGCTCCTAAAGTCCACGGTGATCTCACCTTCCGTAAAGGGCGGGGCACTATAGAGCAACAGTGCCTCCGCCGGACAGGGCAGCATGGCGCCGTACGGCTACAGGTCATGATGGCGACAGGGACACCTCCTCTCCATACCGCTGACCCCGGCAGGCGGATGGGACAGGCCATGAGGCCTCAACGGCTCCTGACGTCAACGCCTCGGGAAGGAGCAGAAGCCGAAGCCGGCCAGTCGGCCATTAGGTCATAGGGACTTGTATGTAAAGTGCCAACGTCTATATAAGCTGCACTACCCCCCTCGTGCGGGGGACGATCGATCATTCCACGCTTCATTCTAGTCTTAGAGCTGCCCTGTGAAAGAGACCATCGTATCCCTTAGCCTCCCAGGAGCAGCCGGATACAGCTCAAGGATCACCATTGTACTGTGATATAGCATATACACTCATAGCAGGAGTAGAGGTGTTACCTCCACCGGAGGGCCTCGAACCTGGGTACGTCGCCGTGTCGCTCGTCCCCATACCCGCATCCGGATACCGCCGTAGATCATACAAGGAACCACTATCTTTAGCCACCCTATGGCATATGCCGTGACGATACCACAACACAGATCACCACCGCCATGTACACCCACCGTATACTTCTAACACTACCATATACACCCGCCATATACTTCTGCCACTACCATATATACACCCGCCATATAGTTCCGCCACTGTCATATGCACCCACCATATACTTCCGATACTGTCATATACATCTGCCATATACCCTGTTTCTACCCGTGACACGGATTCATGCGTTTTCTCTGCCGCGACAGAGTTCATAGCGACATTTTTTTGCGCCTACGCGCTTTCCGGAGCACTTTTTAGAAATTTTGAGAAAATTATTCTCTGAGGCTATACTGTTTTTAGACCTCGGGAATACCGTTGTTGAGCATACTTTCAATATTGCATTGTTGTTTTGACAATTTCTGTTTTTGCTACCATATTAGCCTTCCTAGAGCTCCACATATTGTCTCCACGTGCTTTGTGTCGACACCTGGTAATCGCTTTGGCAATATTTGGGGCAACGTTAATACTTGTTGGTTGCCATATCGCCTTCCTCCTGTTTGGTAAGAACTTGTAATAGCTTCGTAATTTATTGATGGATTACGCGTGAACCACCATATTCCGTAGTTTGTAGGCATATACATTTCTATTTGCTGCATTCTAACCATGACAGGAACTACGTCGGTGACTGTTGAACCGGATAAGATGACGAGTGCGGAGTTGCATGCTCACTTTACCAACCTTTTGGGCAAGCATGCACACAACGTCGATTCGCGCCTAGGTGATGTTGATTCCAAGCTCACCGATGCGCTGGAGAAGATAGATGACCTCGAGGAAGCTTTCAACTGCAAGCTTGACGCCAAGTTCCAGGAGATCTTGACCAGGTTACCGCAGCCCCACAACAACACGCGCCGCGCCCGCCGAGTTCTTCGTACGGATTTGCCTGCAGGTACCGCTGGTGCTGCACCAGCCACGCCAGAAGCAGCCACAAATGAAGGATATGACGATTAAGGAGGGGACGACGAGTTGGTAGATGTGAACTTCCTTGATGGCGAGGAGCTAGAACAACCTCCACCTGGTCGTCCACGACAATACAATCGCAACGCTCGTCCACCTCCACGACCGGTACGTGATGATGATCATGTTGCAAAAATGAAATTTAATATTCCTCCATTGGAGGGTAGATATAATCCTGATGCATACCTTACTTGGGAATTAGAAGTAGAGCAACATTTTGCATGTTTACGATATACTCATCATTTGAGTGTTAGTGCTGCTACTTGTGAGTTCACAGATTTTGCATCTATTTGGTGGTCTGAACATTGTAGAGTACATCATGCTAATATTCTTACTACTTGGGTTGGTTTAAAATTTGCTATGCGTACTCATTTTGTTCCTCAACATTATCAATGTGATTTGCTTAAAAAATTCTCTCGTTTAGAACAAGAAAAAATTATGTAGAAGACTATTATCAAGAATTGCAAACGGGCATGATTCGTTGTGGTATGGTTTGAAGCTATGCTTGCATGTTTCTTTGGTGGTTTGAATAAAGGGATTCAACATATTGTAGATTATAAAGAGTACAACACCATTACTCGTTTATTTCATCTTGCTTGCAAAGATGAACGTGAAGTGCATGATCGTCAACCACCATGGAAAAGAGCTAATATTTCTGCAGGTCGACATCATACAATCAGATCCACCCACTCGTAGGGCTACACCAGCGCCTACTACCTCCAAGTACACCGCGCCTGCATCACGAGTGCCACCTGCTGCTACTCCACCACCATATGCTGGTCCTCCTCGGAGTTCATCTTCGATGGCCTCCACGGGGAAGACGCGCAATATTCAATGTTGCAAATGCTTGGGATTTGGTCACATAGAAAATGCAGAACCAAACGTTTGATGTTAGTGCGTGAAGATGGAGAATAAGATTCTACAAGTGACTTTGATGAAGATACATTGGCCCTAATTGATGCACGTGATGGAGCCAATTCTGATTCTGAAAGAGAGATGGAAGTAATGGGAGCTGAAACTGCTGATCAATACAAGAGCTTAGTTGCACAACGTGTGTTGAGTGTGCAATTGAGAAAAGATGAGCATGATCAACGCCATAATCTATTTCAAACAAGAGGTGTTGTAAAAAAGCAAGCTATACAGATCATGATTGATGTAGGGAGTTGTAATAACCTGGCTAGCGTTGACATGGTAGACAAGCTTGCTCTACCTACAAGACAACTTCCACATCCATACTACATTCAATGGTTTGAGAGTTCTCGTAAGCTCAAGGTAACAAGAACAACACGTGTGCATTTTACTATTAGTACATATTCTGATTTTGTTGATTGCGATGTTGTACCGATGCAAGCTTGTTCTTTGTTACTTGGTAGACCTTGGCAGTTTGATAGAGAATCTGTTCATAATGGTAAAACTAATCACTATTCTCTTATGCATGATGGAAAGAAAATTGGTCTCAAACCTATGACTCCTGAAGAAATTTTAATAGATGATATTGCTAGAGCTAGTAGAGTAAAAAAACAAGGAGAAACATAAGAGTGAAAATCAGATCTGTTGCTGCAGATTTTGTACCACATAAGACTACTATTAAATCTGATTCTAATCATGCTACTGAATTTCGTTTGAAAAATCTGTTGGAGATATGCCCAAGAGGCAATAATAAAAGTGTTTATTGTTATATCTTAGTGTTCATGATAAATGTTTACATCTCATGCTATAATTGTATTAACCGGAAACATTAATACATGTGTGTTGTGTAAACAGACAGAGTCCCTAGTAAGCCTCTTGTTAAGCTAGCTTGTTGATTAAGAGATGACCATGGTTTCCTGATCATGAACATTATATGTTATTAGTAACAAGATCATATCATTAGGTGAATGATGTGATGGACACACACCCATAGTAAGCATAGCATAAAATCAAGTCATTAAGTTCAACTTGCTATCAGCTTTCGATACATAGTAACCTAGTCCTTCAACCATGAGATCATGTAAATCACTTGCACCGGATGGGTACTTTGATTACATCAAATGCCACTGCGTAAATTGGTGGTTATAAAGATGGGATTAAGTATTCGGAAAGTATGAGTTGAGGCATATGGATCAATAGTCGGATTTGTCCATCCCGATGACGGATAGATATGCTGTGGGCCCTCTCGGTGGAATGTCATCTAATTAGCTTGCAAGCATGTGCCAAGGTCACAAGAGATGACATACCATGGTACGAGTAAAGAGTACTTGTCGATAACGAGTTTGAACTAGGTATAGAGATACCGATGATCAAACCTCGGATAAGTAAAGTATCGCGTGACAAAGGGAATCGATATCGTATGTTAATGGTTCATTCGATCACTAAGTTATCGTTGAATATGTGGGAGACATTATGGATCTACAGGTCCCGCTATTGGTTATTGATCAGAGAGGAGGCTCGATCATGTCTGCATAGTTCACGAACCATAGGGTGACACACTTAAGGTTCGATATTGTATAGTAGATATGGAGTATGAGATGGAGATCGAATGTTGTTCGATCTTAGATGGGATCCAAGACATCACGAGGAGGTCCGGAATAGTCTAGAGAATAAGATTCGTATATGGGAAGTCATTTTCACGGTTACCGGAAAAGTTTAGGATTTTTGGGTATTGTACCAGAGGCTCTAGAAGGCTCCGGAGGGTACCATATTGGGGCCCACCTATCCCGGATGACCAAATGGACCAGTGGGGTAGCATAGGCCCACATGGGCCAGGCACACCAGCTCCCCAAGGCCCATGTGGCTGGATCAAGTGGATAAGATCAAATCCCTTGAAAATAGGGACTTAACTTAGGGGGAAGTTTTCCCCCTTGTTTTGGCCGACCCTAGTGCTTGGAGGAGGGGCCAAGGCAGCCCCCCACGCCTATATAAGAGGGAGTGGAGGGTTGGGGCGCAGCACATCATTCCCCAAAACCCTAGCCGCCCCTCTCTCCCTCCTCCTTCTTCCTGCGCAGGCTTGGCGAAGCCCTGCAGGAATTCTCCTCCACCACCATCGCCATGCCGTCGTGCTACTGGGATTCCGAGGGTATCTACCACCTCCGCTGCCCGCTGGAACGGGGAGTGGAATGACTTCATCGACACCGTACGCGTGACCGAGTACGGAAGTGATGCCGGTTTGTAGCACCGAAACGATCGTCTACATCAACCACGAGATCTGATCTCGTTAAGGCTTTGGATCTACGAGGGTTAGTTTCTCATCTATCTCGTTGCTCCGATCTCACAGATTAGATCTTAGCTTTTCCATAGATTGGATCTTGGATTTATTCGTCTTTGCGATAGAAATATTTTGTTTTATATGCTACGAACCCTACAGTGGTATTAGAGCCGTGTCCATGCGTAGATCTATTGCACGACTAGAACACAATGGTTTTGTGGGCATTGATGCTTTTGTTGTCGCTTGCTTTTCATGTACTTTGCATCTTGCGGGATGGGGGATGAAGCGGCCTGCCGGGCTAACCTTACATGAACAGGTTCATGAGACTTGCTCCATGCTTGACATGCAACTTGTATTGCATAAGTGGCTCAGCGGGTGTCTGTTTCTCTCACCATAGTTAAGATCCAATTTACAATCTGCACTTGACAACACTTGTATCAGCGTTGTGGTTCTTGTTCCTAGGTAAGAACGGTTCTTATTCGAAAGCCCCAAGCCACGTAAAACATGCAAACAAAATTAGAGGCGTCTAACTTGTTTTTGCAGGGGCATGTGATGTGATATGGTCATTATGTGATTATGTTTATATTTGATGTAAGAGATGATCCTTATTGTAATATGGCAACTGGCAGGAGGCTAATGGTTGCCTTTATTATTTCATGACCTACGTGTCAATCACCATGTAATAGCTTTATTCCATTACTATGAGTTGGTAGTTGTAATAGTTGCTATGGATGGATGCTGGCGTGGGAGGCAGTTCCTTGTGACGGTAAAGCACACGTCTGTTGGGAACCCCAAGAGGAAGGTATGATGAGTACAGCAGCGAGTTTTCCCTCAGTAAGAAACCAAGGTTTATCGAACCAGTAGGAGATGAAGGCCACGTGAAGGTTGTTGGTGAAGGAGTGTAGTGCGGCGCAACACCAGTGATTCCGGCGCCAACGTGGAACCTGCACAACACAATCAAACTACTTTGCCCCAACTTAACAGTGAGGTTGTCAATCTCACCGGCTTTCTGAAAACAAAGGATTAAACGTATGGTGTGGAGAATTATGTTTGCTTGCAGAAAACAACGGAGAACAATGATTGCAGTAGATTGTATTTCAGATGTAAAAGAATGGACCGGGGTCCACAGTTCACTAGTGGTGTCTCTCCAATAAGATAAATAGCATGTTGGGTGAACAAATTACAGTTGGGCAATTGACAAATAGAGAAGCATATACATATCATGATGACTACTATGAGATTTACTTAGGGCATTACGACAAAGAACATAGACCGCCATCCAGCATGCATCTATGCCTAAAAAGTCCACCTTCAGGTTAGCATCCGCACCCCTTCCAGTATTAAGTTGTAAACAACAGACAATTGCATTAAGTACTGTGTGTAATGTAAACAATACAAATATCCTTAGACAAAGCATTGATGTTTTATCCCTAGTGGCAACAACACATCCACAACCTTAGGGGTTGCTGTCACTCCCCCATATTCAATGGAGACATGAACCCACTATCTAGCATAAATACTCCCTCTTGGAGTCACAAGTATCAACTTGGCCAGAGCCTCTACTAGCAACGGAGAGAATGCAAGAACATAAATAACACATATATGATAGATCAATAATCAACGTCGGGGGGCAGCGTCGGGGGGCGTCCGAGGGGCCCACCCCATAGGCCGGCGCGACCAGAGGTGGGGCCGCGCCGCCCTATGGCGTGGCCGCCTCGCGTCTCCTCTTCGTCTCCTCTTCGGTGTTCTGGAAGGCTCCGTGGAAAATAAGACCGTGGGCTTTTGTTTCGTCCAATTCTGAGAATATTTGTAAACTAACTTTTCTGAAATCAAAAACAGCAGAAAACAGGAACTGGCACTGCGGCATCTTGTTAATAGGTTAGTCCCAGAAAATGCATAAAAACATTATACAGTATGACTAAAACATGTTGGTATTGTCATAAAACTAGCATGGAACATAAGAAATTATAGATACGTTGGAGACGTATCAAGCATCCCCAAGCTTAGTTCCTACTCGCCCTCGAGTAGGTAAACGATAAAAATAATAATTTCTGAAGTGACATGCTACCAACATAATCTTGATCAACATTATTGTAAAGCATATGAGATGAATCAAGTGACTCAAAGCAATGGTATATATATTTCTATCAAAAAGATAATGACTAAACAACTGAATCATATAGCAAAAACTTTTCATGAATAGTACTTTCAAGACAAGTATCAAAAAGTCTTGCATAAGAGTTAACTCATAAAGCAATAGATTTTTAATAAGAGTTTTTGAAACAACACAAAAGAAGATTTAAGTTTCAGCAATTGCTTTCAACTTTCAACATGTATATCTCATGGAATTGTCAACACAAAGTAATACAATAAGTGCAATAAGTAAGCATGTAGGAATCAACGCACACAGTTGACACAAGTGTTTGCTTCTAAGATAGAAAGAAGTAGGTAAATTGACTCAACATAAAGTAAAAGAAAGGCCCTTCGCAGAGGGAAGCATGGATTACTCATGTACTAGAGCTTTTTATTTTGAAAACATGGAAACAATTGTGTCAACGGTAGTAATAATTCATATGGGTTATGCATAAAACTTCCTATAAGTTGCAAGCCTCATGTATCGAATACTAATAGTGCCTGCACCTTGTCCTAATTAGCTCGGATTTAAATGGATTATCATTGCATTACATATGTTTCAACCAAGTGTCACAAAGGGGTACCTCTATGCCACCTGTACAAAGGTCCAAGGAGATAAATCGCAATTGATTTCTCGATTTTGATAGATCTCAACTTGAGGACATCCATACCGGGACAACATAGAAAACATATAATGGACTCCTCTTTTTAATGCTTTAAGCATTCAACAACAAATAATATTCTCATAAGAGATTCTGAGGATTAATGTCCAAGCTGAAACTTCCACCATGATACATGGCTTTGGTTGGCGGCTGAATGTTCTTCTCTAACAACATGCATACTCAAACCATTCAACTCATGGCAAATCTCCCTTACTTCAGACAAGACGAACATGCATAGCAACTCACATGATATTCAACAAAGGTGTGACAGGTTGATGGCGTCCCCAGAAACATGGTTACCGCTCAACAAGCAACTTATAAGAACTAAGATACATAAGCAACATATTCATTACCACAATAGTTTTTTAGGCTACTTTCCCATGAGCTATGTATTGCAAAGACAAGGAATGAAATTTTAAAGGTAGCACGCAAGCAATTTACTTTGGAATGGCAGAAAAATACCACATATAGGTAGTTATGGTGGACACAAATGACATAGGTTTTGGCTCAAGGTTTTTGGATGCACGAGAAGCATTTCCTCTCAGTACAAGGCTTTGACTAGCAAGGTTGTTTGAAGCAAACACAAGTATGAACCGGTACAACAAAAACTTACACAAGAACATATTGCAAGCATTATAAGACCCTACATTGTCTTCCTTGTTGTTCAAACACTTTTACCAGAAAATATCTAGACCTTAGAGAGACCAATCATGCAAACCAAATTTCAACAAGCTCTACGGTAGTTCTCCACTAATAGGTTTAAACTACATGATGCAAGAGCTTAAACATGATCTATTTAAGAGCTCAAAACAATTGCCAAGTATCAAATTATTCAAGACAATATGAAGCATTTTCTGTTTCCAACCAAATAACAATAAGTATAAGTGATGCGTCTTTCAGCTTTCGCCATGAACATGAAAGTAAAACGAAGAACACAAGTGTTCAAATGAAAAAGCGGAGTGTGTCTCTCTCCAACACAAGGATTGCTAGGATCCGAATTTATTCAAACATAAACAAAAATAAAAGCAAACAGACGCTCCAAGTAAAGCACATAAGATGTGACGGAATTAAAATATAGTTTCACTAGAGGTGACCTGATAAGTTTGTTGATGAAGAAGGGGATGCCTTGGGCATCCCCAAGCTTAGACGCTTGAGTCTTCTTGAAATATGCAGGGATGAACCACGGGGGCATCCCCAAGCTTAGACTTTTCACTCTTCTTGATCATATCATATCATCCTCCTCTCTTGATCCTTGAAAACTTCCTCCACACCAAACTCAAAGCAATCTCATTAGAGGTTTAGTGCATAATCAAAAATTCACATGTTCAGCAAGGACACAATCATTACCAACACTTCTGGACATTACCCAAGGCTATTGAAATTTAATGGAGCAAAGAAATCCAATAAAACACAGTAAAAGAGGCAATGTGAAATAAAAGGCAGAATTTGTCAAAACAGAACAGTCCGTAAAGACGAATTTTTTCGAGGCACTTAACTTGCTCAGATCAGAAAACTCAAAGCAAATGAAAGTTGCGTACATATCTGAGAATCACGCATGAATTTTCGCAGATTTTTTCGATTCTTCTACAGAGAGAAAAACGCGAATTCGTGAGAGCTAAAAATCTGTTTCTGCGCAGAAATCCAAATCTAGTATCCACTTTCTATTAGAGACTTTACTTGGCACAACAATACATGAAAATAAAGACACAAAGGTATTGCTACAGTAGTAACAAGAAGCTTGACTCGAATATAAAACAAAAATTGCAGAAATGAAACAATGGGTTGTCTTGCAGAAATAAAACAATGGGTTGTCTCCCATAAGCGCTTTTCTTTAACGCCTTTCAGCTAGGCGCAGAAAGTGAAAATCAAGTAACATCAAGAGATGGAGCATCAACATTATAATTTTTCTTAAAAACACAACTTGTCGCAGAGGGTACCTTAGATGCCCCATTATCTAAATTTCCCATAGTGGTACTAAGGGTTTTTATCAATTTTAAGCTCATAACGATTCTTTGGCTTTGGCATCTTAGGGACATACATAAATTTTTGCTCCTTACCCACATAAGCTTTCTCCTTAAACTTAAGAGAAGAAAAAGTTGAACCCAAGGTTCCCATAGCTTCTTCAAGTTCACCAATCCTATGGGTTTGATTATCATGGATAGCACAAGTTTCTAGGACAACATTTCTTTCATTAATTCCTCCTAGGGATTTATCAAGTTTATCAGTATTATCAAGTAATATTCCCAATTTAGTCTCAACACTTGGAAGATTTTTCTCTATGGCTTCCAACTTTTTCATGACATCCTCAAGAGAGATTTCAATTCTAGCTTCATTAATAGGTGGTATTCCAACTAGACTCTCAATGATGCAACTAGCTTCTAAAGCAGGAGTACCTAGGAAATTACCCCCCCGTAAGAGTATCAAGAACATACCTATTCCTGCTAGAGATACCAACATAAAAATTCCTAAGGAGGATAATAGTGGAGTGTTTCTTAGTGCACCTATGATGAGCATCACTAATTCTGTACCAAGCATCTTTAAAACTTTCTCCCCCTTGTTGGTTAAAAGAACGAACTTCAACTTCAGGATTACTCATTTTAGCAATAATAAAAATAAACAAAGCGAAACCGAATTAAATAAAGTAAAACAAGTAACTAATTTTTTTGTGTTTTTGATATAAAGAAAGCAAACAAGACAGAAAATAAAATAAAGCAAGACAATAAACAAAGTAAAGAGATTGGGTGTGAGAGACTCCCCTTGCAGCGTGTCTTGATCTCCCCAACAACGGTGCCAGAAAAGTTACTGCTGGCGTGGGAGGCGGCTCCTTGTGACGGTAAAGCACACGTCCGTTGGGAACCCCAAGAGGAAGGTATGATGAGTACAGCAGCGAGTTTTCCCTCAGTAAGAAACCAAGGTTTATCGAACCAGTAGGAGATGAAGGCCACGTGAAGGTTGTTGGTGAAGGAGTGTAGTGCGGCACAACACCAGTGATTCCGGCGCCAACGTGGAACCTGCACAACACAATCAAACTACTTTGCCCCAACTTAACAGTGAGGTTGTCAATCTCACCGGCTTGCTGAAAACAAAGGATTAAACATATGGTGTGGAGAATTATGTTTGCTTGCAGAAAACAACAGAGAAAAATGATTGCAGTAGATTGTATTTCAGATGTAAAAGAATGGACCGGGGTCCATAGTTCACTAGTGGTGTCTCTCCAATAAGATAAATAACATGTTGGGTGAACTAATTACAGTTGGGCAATTGACAAATAGAGAAGCATATACATATCATGATGACTACTATGAGATTTACTTAGGGCATTACGACAAAGAACATAGACCGCCATCCAGCATGCATCTATGCCTAAAAAGTCCACCTTCAGGTTAGCATCCGCACCCCTTCCAGTATTAAGTTGCAAAGAACAGACAATTGCATTAAGTACTGTGCGTAATGTAAACAATACAAATATCCTTAGACAAAGCATTGATGTTTTATCCCTAGTGGCAACAGCACATCCACAACCTTAGGGGTTGCTTTCACTCCCCCAGATTCAATGGAGACATGAACCCACTATCTAGCATAAATACTCCCTCTTGGAGTCTGATAACCCACAAGTATAGGGGATCGCAACAGTCTTCGAGGGAAGTAAAACCCAAATTTATTGATTCGACACAAGGGGAGGTAAAGAATACTTATAAGCCTTAACAACTGAGTTGTCAATTCAGCTGCACCTGGAAAAGCACTAGTAACAGGGGTGATCTGAAAGCAGCAGTAATATGAGAGCAATAGTAACAGTAACACAGCAGCAGAAACAGTAACACAGAGGCGATGGCACCAGAAAATAGTTGATACTATTTCCAATGACATATAGAACGAGTATATGATGATAAGAGATGGACCGGGGTTCCCAGCTATCTACACTAGTGGTAACTCTCCAATAACAGGTGTTGGGTGAACAAATTACAGTTGGGCAATTGATAGGATTGAAATAGCATTAAGACAGAACATCAGGTCTATTAATCATGTAGGCATGTTTTCCATATATAATCATACGTGCTCGCAATGAGAAACTTGCATAACATCTTTTGTCCTACCAGCCGGTGGCAGCCGGGCCTCTAGGGAATCTACTGGAAATTAAGGTACTCCTTTTAATAGAGCACCGGAGCAAAGCATTAACACTCCGTGAAAACATGTGATCCTCATATCTAAGCCTTCCCCTCCGGTTGTCCCAATTTCTGTCACTTTGGGGCCTCGGGTTCCGGACATAGACATGTGCAAACAACTTGTAGATACAATCTAAGCAATAATTATAGAGCTTAAATCTAAGATCATGGCACTCGGGCCCTAGTGACAAGCATTAAACACAACAAGATTGCAGCAACAATCTTGTTGTGTTGGTGCAATCTGTCAAGTATGGGGTGCAAGTGGAATTTACTTCTGTGCATAATAATGAGTCTTGGAATTTGATTTGTGTTTATGGGCCCTGCCAAGGGGAAGAAAGGGATAACTTTGTGTCTTGGCTTTATAATATACATATTCCAGCTGAGGAGAACTGGATTATTTTGGGAGATTTTAATTTTGTGAGATCACAAGATAATAGGAACAGGCCTGGAGGTGATATAAATGATATGTTTTTGTTTAATGAAATTATTGGTCACTTGGGGTTGCTTGAATTACCTATTAAAGGCAGAGCTTATACTTGGTCTAATATGCAGAAGGAGCCATTATTAGAGCAGTTATATTGGTTCTTTACCAGTGCTAACTGGATAACGGATTATCCTAATACCATGGTGTTTCCCCTAGCAAAAATTGGTTCTGACCATGTGCCCTGTGTTTTAAATGTGGATACCAATATACCCAAAGCATCACTGTTCAGGTTTGACAACTATTGGGTTAATATGCCTGGGTTTTTGGAATGTGTTAAGAGTTCATGGGATAAGGGGTCTAAAAATTAGACTTATAGCTCAGCTATTTTGGCTGATAAATTAAAGACTTTAAGACATGAATTGAAGAAGTGGCATGTTAGTATGGCTAAATTGAAACAGATGATCAAGAATTGCAATTCAGTGATTTTATCAATGGACTCTTTGGAGGAGCAGAGGCCTTTGTATGTGGCTGAATTTAATTTCAGGAGAATTGTTAAGGAGCATTTGGATAGCTTACTCCTGGCTGAGTGTAATTACTGGAGGAAACGTTGCACTATTAGGTGGATTCAACTTGGGGAGGATAACACAAAAAAAATTCATGCCATGGCTACTGAAAGATATAGGAGGAATACTATAGCTATGCTCAGAGATGTAGATGGGAATGAAGTAACTGATCATGATAGTATGGCAGGATTGCTTTGGAGGGAGTATAAGCAAAGGATGGGCAGATCTGAGTCCATCTCCATGCAATTTGATTTGGATAGAATCCTGCACAGAGTGGATGGTTTGCAGGAGCTAACTAGACCCTTTGAAGAGGCAGAGATGGATGAAATAATTAAGCACATGCCAGCAGATAGGGCTCCTGGGCCTGATGGTTTTAATGGTTTGTTCTTAAAAAAGTGTTGGCCTATAGTCAAGCAAGACTTTTACAAGCTAGCTGCTGATTTTTATGATGAGACTATTCAGCTAAAGAATATTAATGGCTCTTTCATCACCTTGGTACCTAAGAAGCCTGTCCCAGTACAGGTCAATGATTTTAGACCTATCTCTTTGACTAGTGTGTGTGTGAAATTTCTTACAAAGCTAGCTGCAAATAGGCTCCAAGATAAAATCTTTTCTCGTATACATAAGAATCAATATGGCTTCTTGAGGGGTAGGTCCATTCAAGATTGTTTGGCTTGGTCTTTTGAATATCTCTTTTTGTGCCATGCCTCTAAGAAACCAATCATACTGGTCAAGTTGGATTTTGCTAAAGCATTTGATACTATTGAGCATGAGGCTATTCTGCAAGTTATGAGGTATAAAGGTTTTAATGATAAATGGATAAATTGGGCTAGAATCATCCTATCCACTGGTACATCTTCTATTATATTGAATGGTATACCTGGGAAACAATTTGAGTGCAAAAGAGGAGTCAGGCAGGGGGATCCAATCTCACCCTTGTTTTATCTCTTTGGTTCTGATCTACTGCAGTCTGTGCTGAATGACTTGGTACAGCAAGGGTTATTAACACTGCCTATTTATACAAATGACCCTGACTTCCCTATTGTTCAATATGCTGATGACACTTTGCTTGTCTTGCCTGCTGATAAGGCTCAGCTGTTGCTTGATACGTCTCCAACGTATCGATAATTTCTTATGTTCCATGCTACTTTATTGATGATACCTACATGTTTTATGCACATTATATGTCATATTTATGCATTTTCTGGAACTAACCTATTAACAAGATGCCGAAGAGCCAGTTGCTGTTTTCTGCTGTTTTTGGTTTCAGAAATCCTAGTAAAGAAATATTCTCGGAATTGGACGAAACTTTCGCCCAGGGTCCTATTTTTGCACGAAGCTTCCAGAAGACCGAAGACCTAACGAAGTGGGGCCACGAGGAGGCCAGGAGGGTGGCCGGCGCGGCCCAAGCCCTGGCCGCGCCGACCTACCCCCTGGGCCCCTCGTGTGGCCCCCCGCGTTGACCCTCCGCCTACTTAAAGCTTCCGTCGCGAAACCCCCAGTACCGAGAGCCACGATACGGAAAACCTTCCAGAGACGCCGCCGCCGCGAATCCCATCTCGGGGGATTCAGGAGATCGCCTCCGGCACCCTGCCGGAGAGGGGATTCATCTCCCGGAGGACTCTACACCGCCATGGTCGCCTCCGGAGTGATGAGTGAGTAGTCCACCCCTGGACCATGGGTCCATAGCAGTAGCTAGATGGTCGTCTTCTCCTTGTTGTGCTTCATTGTTGGATCTTGTGAGCTGCCTAACATGATCAAGATCATCTATATGTAATTCTATATGTTGTGTTTGTCGGGATCCGATGGATAGAGAGTACTATGATTATGGTGATTATCAATCTATTGTTCATGTGTTGTTTATGATCTTGCATGCTCTCCGTTATTAGTAGAGGCTCTGGCCAAGTTTTTACTCTTAACTCCAAGAGGGAGTATTTATGCTCGATAGTGGGTTCATGCCTCCATTGAATCTGGGACAGTGACAGAAAGTTCTAAGGTTGTGGATGTGCTGTTGCCACTAGGGATAAAACATTGATGCTATGTCTAAGGATGTAGTTGTTGATTACATTACGCACCATACTTAATGCAATTGTCTGTTGCTTTGCAACTTAATACTGGAGGGGGTTCGGATGATAACCTGAAGGTGGACTTTTTAGGCATAGATGCAGTTGGATGGCGGTCTATGTACTTTGTCGTAATGCCCAATTAAATCTCACTATATTTATCATATCATGTATATGCATTGTTATGCCTTTCTCTATTTGTCAATTGCCCGACTGTAATTTGTTCACCCAACATGCTTTTATCTTATGGGAGAGACACCTCTAGTGAACTGTGGACCCCGGTCCTATTCTTTACATAGCATACAATCTACTGCAATTGTGTTTACTGTTTTCTTTGCAAACATCTTCCACTCGATACGTTTAATCCTTTGTTACAGCAAGCCGGTGAGATTGACAACCTCACTGTTTCGTTGGGACAAAGTACTTGGGTTGTGTTGTGCAGGTTCCGCGTTGGCGCCGGAATCCCTGGTGTTGCGCCGCATCACATTTCGCGACCATCAACCTTCAACGTGCTTCTTGGCTCCTACTGGTTCGATTAAACCTTGGTTTCATACTGAGGGAAACTTGCTTCTATACGCATCATACCTTCCACTTGGGGTTCCCAACGGACGTGTGCATCTACGCGTATCAAGCTAAATTTCTGGCGCCGTTGCCGGGGAGATCAAGACACGCTGCAAGGGGAGTCTCCACTTCTCAATCTCTTTACTTTGTTTTTGTCTTGCTTTATTTTATTTACTACTTTGTTTGCTGCACCTAAACAAAACACAAAAAAATTAGTTGCTAGTTTTACTTTATTTACTGTCTTGCTCTCCATATCAAAAATACAAAAAAATTAGTTACTTGCATTTATTTTATCTAGTTTGTTTAATTTTACTGCTACTAAAATGAGTAATCCTGAAGTTGAAGTTCGTTCTTTTAAGCAACAAGGAGGAGAAAGTTTTAAAGATGCTTGGTATAGAATTAGTATTGCTCATCAAAGGTGCATTAAGAAACACTCCACCACTATCCTTCTTAGGAACTTTTATGTTGGTTTATCTAGTTGGAATAGGTATGTTCTTGATACTCTTTCGGGAGGTAATTTCCTAGGTACTCCCGCTTTAGAAGCTAGTTGCATCATTGAGAGTCTAGTTGGAATACCACCTGTTAATGAAGTTAAAATTGAAATCTCTCTTGAAGATGTTATGAAAAAATTGGAAACCATAGAGAAAAATTTTCCAAGTATTGAAACTAAATTAGAAATGTTATTGGATAAAACTGATGAACTTGATAAATCCCTAGGAGGAATTGATGAAAGAATTAGTGTCCTAGGAACTTGTGTTATCCATGATAATCAAACCAATAGGATTGATGAACTTGAAAAAGCTATGGGAACCTTGGGTTCAACCTTTTCTTCTCTCAAGTATAATGAGAAAGCTTATGTGGGTAAAGAGCAAAAATTCATGTACGCCTCTAAAGTGCCTAAACAAAAGAATTATTATAGGCCTAAAATTTCTAAAACCCCTAGCACCACCATAGAGAATTTAGATAATGGAGCACCTAAAAGTACCCTCTGCAACAAGTTGTGTTTGCATGAAAAATAATGTTGATGCTTCTACTCTCGATGTTACCTGATTTGCACTTTCTGCGCCTAGCTGAAAGGCGTTAAAGAAAAGCGCTTATGGGAGACAACCCATGTTTTTACCTACAGCATTTTTTTGTTTTGTTGAGTCTTGGAAGTTGTTTACTACTGTAGCAACCTCTCCTTATCATGTTTTTGTGCCAAGTAAATTTTCTATGTCAAAGTTGATGTTATATTTGGGATCGCTGCGCAGAAACAGCATTGCTGTCTGTCACGAATCTGGGCACAATTCTCTGTAGAAAATTCGAAAAAAACTGCCAATTTACGAGCGTGATCCTCAGATATGTACGCAACTTTCATTAGTTTTGAGTTTTTCCATTTGAGCAAGTCTGGTGCCATTTCTAAATTCGTCTTTACGGACTGTTCTGTTTTTGACAGATTCTGCCTTTTATTTCGCATTGCCTCTTTTGCTATGTTGGATTTACGTCTTTGATCCACTAATATCCAGTAGCATTATGCAATGTCCAGAAGTGAAAATAATGATTGTGTCACCTCTGAATGAGTGAATTATTAATTGTGCACTAACCCTCTAATGAGTTTGCTTGAAGTTTGGTGTGAAGGAAGTTTTCAAGGGTCAAGAGAGGAGAATGATATACTATGATCAAGAGGAGTGAAAGCTCTAAGCTTGGGGATGCCCCCGTGGTTCATCCCTGCATATTTTAAGAAGACTCAAGCGTCTAAGCTTGGGGATGCCCAAGGCATCCCCTTCTTCATCGACAACATCATCAGGTTCCTCCCCTGAAACTATATTTTTATTCAATCACATCTTGTGTTCTTTACTTGGAGCGTCGGTTTGTTTTCGTTTTTGTTTTTGTTTGAATAAGATGGATCCTAGCATTCACTTTGTGGGAGAGAGACACGCTCCGCTGTTGCATATGGACACATGTGTCCTTAGGCTTTACTCATAATGTTCATGGCGAAGTTTCTTCTTCGTTAAATTGTTATATGGTTGGAATTGGAAAATGCTACATGTAGTAATTCTAAAATGTCTTGGATAATGTGATGCTTGGCAATTGTTGTGCTCATGTTTAAGCTCTTGCATCATATACTTTGCACCCATTAATGAAGAAATACATAGAGCTTGCTAAAATTTGATTTGCATATTTGGTTTCTCTAAGGTCTAGATAATATCTAGTATTGAGTTTTGAACAACAAGGAAGACGGTGTAGAGTCTTATAATGTTTACAATATGTCTTTTATGTGAGTTTTGCTGCACTTGTTCATCCTTGAGTTTGCTTCAAATAACCTTGCTAGCCTAAACCTTGTATCGAGAGGGAATACTTCTCATGCATCCAAAATCCTTGAGCCAACTACTATGCCATTTGTGTCCACCATACCTACCTACTACATGGTATTTCTCCGCCATTCCAAAGTAAATTGCTTGAGTGCTACCTTTAAAATTCCATCATTCACCTTTGCAATATATAGCTCATGGGACAAAATAGCCTTAAAAACTATCGTAGTATTGAATATGTACTTATGCACTTTATATTTTATTAAGTTGCCTGTTGTGCGATAACCATGCTTCTGGGGAACGCCATCAACTATTGTTGAATATCATGTGAGTTGCTATGCATGTCCGTCTTGTCTGAAGGTCTATCATTTTAGTGGTTGGAGCATGCAAAATTGTTAGAGAAGAACATTGGGCCGCTAACTAAAGCCATGAACCATGGTGGAAGTTTCAGTTTTGGACATATATCCTCAATCTCATATGAGAACAATAATCATTGCTACATGCTTATGCATTTAAGAGGAGTCCATTATCTGTTGTCCATGTTGTCCCGGTATGGATGTCTAAGTTGAGAATAATCAAAAGCGAGAAATCCGAAATGCGAGCATTCTCCTTAGACCTTTGTACAGGCGGCATGGAGGTACCCCTTTGTGACACTTGGTTGAAACATGGCATGCGAAGACCCGGTAGTCCAAGTTAAGTAGGACGAGGTGCGGGCATTATTAGTATACTATGCGTGAGGCTTGCAACTTGTAAGATATAATTTTCATAACTCATATGCTTTATTACTACCGTTGACAAAATTGTTTCATGTTTTCAAAATAAAAGCTCTAGCACAAATACAGCAATCGATGCTTTCCTCTTTGAAGGACCTTTCTTTTACTTTTATTGTTGAGTCAGTTTACCTATCTCCTTCCACCTTAAGAAGCAAACACTTGTGTGAACTGTGCATTGATTCCTACATACTTGCATATTGCACTTATTATATTACTTTATGTTGACAATATCCATGAGATATACATGTTATAAGTTGAAGGCAACCGCTGAAACTTAATCTTCTTATGTGTTGCTTCAACACCTTTACTTTGATTTATTGCTTTATGAGTTAACTCTTATGCAAGACTTATTGATGCTTGTCTTGAAGTACTATTCATGAAAAGTCTTTGCCATATGATTCATTTGTTTACTCATGTCATTACCTTTGCTTTGATCGCTGCATTCATTACATATGTTTACAAATAGTATGATCAAGATTATGATGGCATGTCACTTCAGAAATTATCTTTGTTATCGTTTTACCTGCTCGGGACGAGCAGAACTAAGCTTGGGGATGCTGATACGTCTCCAACGTATCGATAATTTCTTATGTTCCATGCTACTTTATTGATGATACCTACATGTTTTATGCACATTATATGTCATATTTATGCATTTTACGGAACTAACCTATTAACAAGATGCCGAAGAGCCGATTGCTGTTTTCTGCTGTTTTTGGTTTCAGAAATCCTAGTAAAGAAATATTCTCGGAATTGGACGAAACTTTCGCCCAGGGTCCTATTTTTGCACGAAGCTTCCAGAAGACCGAAGACCTAACGAAGTGGGGCCACGAGGAGGCCAGGAGGGTGGCCGGCGCGGCCCAAGCCCTGGCCGCGCCGACCTACCCCCTGGGCCCCTCGTGTGGCCCCCCGCGTTGACCCTCCGCCTACTTAAAGCTTCCGTCGCGAAACCCCCAGTACCGAGAGCCACGATACGGAAAACCTTCCAGAGACGCCGCCGCCGCGAATCCCATCTCGGGGGATTCAGGAGATCGCCTCCGGCACCCTGCCGGAGAGGGGATTCATCTCCCGGAGGACTCTACACCGCCATGGTCGCCTCCGGAGTGATGAGTGAGTAGTCCACCCCTGGACCATGGGTCCATAGCAGTAGCTAGATGGTCGTCTTCTCCTTGTTGTGCTTCATTGTTGGATCTTGTGAGCTGCCTAACATGATCAAGATCATCTATATGTAATTCTATATGTTGTGTTTGTCGGGATCCGATGGATAGAGAGTACTATGATTATGGTGATTATCAATCTATTGTTCATGTGTTGTTTATGATCTTGCATGCTCTCCGTTATTAGTAGAGGCTCTGGCCAAGTTTTTACTCTTAACTCCAAGAGGGAGTATTTATGCTCGATAGTGGGTTCATGCCTCCATTGAATCTGGGACAGTGACAGAAAGTTCTAAGGTTGTGGATGTGCTGTTGCCACTAGGGATAAAACATTGATGCTATGTCTAAGGATGTAGTTGTTGATTACATTACGCACCATACTTAATGCAATTGTCTGTTGCTTTGCAACTTAATACTGGAGGGGGTTCGGATGATAACCTGAAGGTGGACTTTTTAGGCATAGATGCAGTTGGATGGCGGTCTATGTACTTTGTCGTAATGCCCAATTAGATCTCACTATATTTATCATATCATGTATATGCATTGTTATGCCTTTCTCTATTTGTCAATTGCCCGACTGTAATTTGTTCACCCAACATGCTTTTATCTTATGGGAGAGACACCTCTAGTGAACTGTGGACCCCGGTCCTATTCTTTACATAGCATACAATCTACTGCAATTGTGTTTACTGTTTTCTTTGCAAACATCTTCCACTCGATACGTTTAATCCTTTGTTACAGCAAGCCGGTGAGATTGACAACCTCACTGTTTCGTTGGGACAAAGTACTTGGGTTGTGTTGTGCAGGTTCCGCGTTGGCGCCGGAATCCCTGGTGTTGCGCCGCATCACATTTCGCGACCATCAACCTTCAACGTGCTTCTTGGCTCCTACTGGTTCGATTAAACCTTGGTTTCATACTGAGGGAAACTTGCTTCTATACGCATCATACCTTCCACTTGGGGTTCCCAACGGACGTGTGCATCTACGCGTATCATTGCTCATAAAGGATACTTTGAGCAAGTTCTCATTATCAACTGGGTTAAAAATCAACTTTGACAAGTCTCAGATGCTGCCAATTAATGTCCCAGAGGATTTACTCCAAGAACTGGTGGATGTATTTCAATGTTAGGTGGGTAAAATGCCTTTTACTTACTTGGGCTTGCCTGTTGGCACTACTAGACCAACAATCACTGAATTGTCACCTTTAGTGTGTCGTCTTGAGAGGAAGTTAACATCCAGCTCTAGTTTTTTATCTCAAGGGGCACGTTTGCAGCTGATCAACTCTGCTCTGTCTTCTATGCCATTGCATTTCCTGTGCTCTTTGCAGCTGCCTATTGGGCTGACTAATCAATTGGATAGAATTTTAAGACAGTGTCTCTGGAGAGATAAGGATGGTATGCCAAAACAGTCAGTGGCTGCATGGGAATTGGTATGTAAACCTAAATTAAAAGGAGGATTTGGGATTGTCAACTTCCAAAAGCAGAATGCTGCATTACTCATTAAATTCCTGGATAAGTTCTATAATAGAAAGGAATTACCTTGGGTTGATCTGGTATGGTTTGCACATTATCAGGGTAAGGTGCCCCATGAGGAAAAATTGTGTGGTTCTTTTTGGTGGAGAGATGTCATGAAGCAGGTTGATAATTTCAGAGGAGTAGCAGCTATTATTCATGGTAAAGGTGATACCTTACTGTTCTGGTCTGATAATTGGAGGGTTAATGGTTCATCCTTGCCTTTGTGCCAAAGATACCCCAGACTGTTTTGTTATGCCCTCTCCCCAAATGCATCTTTGGTGGATATGTATCATGAAGAGGATTTGGAGTCAAGGTTCTACTGGCCTTTGTCTGTTCAAGCTTACCAGGAATTGGGGGAGGTCAAGCAAATTTTGCAGGATAATCCTTTGACACAACACAATGATCAGTGTGTTTATATTTGGGGAGAGCATTATGCTTCGGCTAGATTCTATCAGCACATTCATGCTCACATACATGTGCCTAGTGTATATAAATGGCTTTGGAAATCATGTTGTATCATGAAGCACAAGGTGTTTGCCTGGCTGCTGCTATCAGATAGGCTAAATACAAGGGACTTGTTAAAGAGAAGGCACTGGCATGTCACTGATGATGAACATTGTGTGCTTTGTCCAGGTAGAAATTATGAAGATCGTATCCACCTGTTCTTTGAGTGTAATTTCAGCAGGAGAATATGGAACTATCTACGGATTGAGTGGGTGGGTACTGATGACATGCAGCAGGTCTTGAATGGAGCAAGGAAGAGTTTTGCTAAGCCTTTTTTCATGGAAGTAGTCATATTGACTTGTTGGCACATCTGGTTACTCAGAAATGGGAAGATCTTCAGTGCTGAGGTTCACTCTTTCACTAAGTGGAAGGGGAAGTTTATTCATGACATCTCTTTGTTGCAATATCGGATTAAAAAGACGCATAAGGATAGTTTGTTGGACTGGATTAGGTCTCTGTCTTAGAGCCTTTCTTCCTCTGTTGTACATAGTTTTTTTGGTTTGTTGGTCTCTGTACATAACTTTCTTTAATTTGGAGTAATAAATTGCTGTGGGGCTGTTGCCTCACAGTCTTGGGTTTCAAAAAAAAAAGATTACAGCAACAATAACTTCACAAACTTTATAGATAGACTAATCATAATGTAACAATCCATCGGATCCCAACAAACACAACACCGATTACATCAAATGAATCTCAATCATGTAAGGAAGCTCATGAGATCATTGTATTGAAGTACATGGGGGAGAGAATACCTACTAGCTACAGCTAGAACCCGTAGTCCATGGGGGAACTACTCACGGAGCATGATGGAGGCGGTGGCGTCGATGGAGATGTCTTCCGGGGGCACTTCCCCGTCCCGGCGGCGTGCCGGAACAGAGATTCTGTCCCCCGAATTGGAGTTTCGCGATGGCGGCGGCGCCCCTGGAATCTTTTTGGAGTTTCGTCAATCGGTATCGATGTTTTAGGTCAGGACGGCTTAAATAGGCGAAGAGTCGGAGTCGGAGGGGTCACGGGGCCTCCTCACACTAGGGGGGCGCGCCCAGGCCTGGGGCCGCACCGCCACCATGTGTGGGGCCCCCAGGGATCCCCTCTGGTCCCACTTTGACTTTCTGGAAGGTTCCGGGAAAAATAAGATGTTGGGTCTTCGTTTCATCGAATTCCGAGAATATTGCCCGAACAACCTTTCTGGAACCAAAAACAACAGAAAACAGCAACTGGCCCTTCGGCATCTCGTTAATAGGTTAGTTCCGGAAAACGCAATAAAACATTATAAAGTGTGAGCAAAACATGTAGGTATTGTCATAAAACAAGCATGGAACATCAGAAATTATGGATATGTTGGAGACTTATCAAGCATCCCCAAGCTTAGTTCCTGCTCGCCCTCGAGTAGGTAAACGATAAAAAGAATAATTTCTGAAGTGACATGCTACCAACATAATCTTAATCATACTATTGCAAAGCACATAAGATGAACGAAGTGACTCAAGGCAATAATCTATATTTGCTAACAAATAGATAACATATAGCAAAACTTTTCATGAATAGTACTTTCAAGACAAGCATCAAAAGTCTTGCATAAGAGTTAACTCATAAAGCAATACATTCAAAGTAAAGGCATCGAAGCAACACAAAGGAAGATATAAGTTTCAGCAGTTGCTTTCAACTTTCAACATGCATATCTCATGGATAATTGTCAACACAAAGGAATATGATGAATGCAAATAAGCAAGTATGTAAGAATCAATGCACAGTTGACACAAGTGTTTGCTTCTAAGATGGAAGGAAGTAGGTAAACTGACTCAACATAAAGTAAAAGAAAGGCCCTTCGCAGAGGGAAGCAGGGATTAAATCATGTGCTAGAGCTTTTTAAGTTTTTGAAATCATATAGAGAGCATAAAAGTAAAGTTTTGAGAGGTGTTTGTTGTTGTCAAGGAATGGTAGTGGGCACTCTAACTACCTTATCAACCAGACTTTCAAGAGCGGCTCCCATGAAGGACGTTATCTCTACCAGCAAGGTAGATCATCCCTCTTCTCTTTTGTTTACACATGTATTTTAGTTTCATTATGGATGACACTCCCCCAACCTTTTGCTTACACAAGCCATGGCTAACCGAATCCTCGGGTGCCTTCCAACATTTCACATACCATGGAGGAGTGTCTATTTGCAAAATTAAGTTGCTTACTGATAGATCAGGGCAAAACACGTGAAGAGAATTATTAATGAAGGTTAATTAATTGGGGCTGGGAACCCCGTTGCCAGCTCTTTTTGCAAAATTATTGGATAAGCGGATGAGCCACTAGTCCATTGTGAAAGTCTGTCAGAAGTAAATGACAAGATCGAAAGATAAAACACCACATACTTCCTCATGAGCTATAAAACATTGACACAAATAAGAGATGATAGCTTTTGAATTGTTTAAAGGTAGCACATGAAGTATTTACTTGGAATGGCAGGAAATACCACATAGTAGGTAGATATGGTGGACACAAATGGCATAGGTTTTGGCTCAAGGTTTTGGATGCACGAGAAGCATTCCCTCTCAGTACAAGGCTTTGGCTAGCAAGGTTGTTTGAAGCAAACACAAGTATAAACCGGTACAGCAAAACTTACATAAGAACAAATTGCAAGCATTATAAAACTCTACACTGTCTTCCGTGTTGCTCAAACACTTTTACCAGAAAATATCTAGACCTTAGAGAGACCAATCATGCAAACCAATTTCAACAAGCTCTACGGTAGTTCTCCACTAATAGGTTTAAACTACATGATGCAAGAGAAACATGATCTACTTGAGAGCTCAAAACAATTGCCAAGTATCAAATTATCCAAGACAATATGAAGCATTTTCTGTTTCCAACCAAATAACAATAAGTGCAGCGGTTTTCAACTCCGCCATGAACATTAAAATAAAGCTAAGAACACCATTGTTCATATGAAAAAGCGGAGCGTGTCTCTCTCCCACACAAGGATTGCTAGGATCCGAATTTATTCAAACACAAACAAAAATAAAGACGCTCCAAGTAAATCACATATGATGTGACCGAATAAAAATATAGTTTCAATAGAAGAAACCTGATAAGTTGATGAAGAAGGGGATGCCTTGGGCATCCCCAAGCTTAGACGCTTGAGTCTTCTTGAAATATGCAGGGATGAACCACGGGGGCATCCCCAAGCTTAGACTTTTCACTCTTCTTGATCATATATCATCCTCCTCTCTTGACCCTTGAAAACTTCCTTGACACCAAACATCTCATAAACTTCATTAGAGGGGTTAGTACTCAAAAAACTTTAATCCACTTTAGTCCTGAAGTGACACATTGCAAGAACTCAATAAAACATTAGCTACAGCTCTCCACGTCTAGAAAGCCTCACTTAAAGTCCACAAGAGACAATGCAAAAAACAGAGACAGAATCTGCCAACAACAGAACAACCAGTAAACACGAATTTTTACGAGGTACTTCCGTTGCTCAAATCAGAAAACTTAAAACTAATGAAAGTTGCGTACATATCTGAGGATCACGCACGTAAATTGTGCAGATTTTTCTGAGTTTCCTGCAGAGAGATCTACTAAAATTCGTGACAGATAGAAATCTGTTTCTGCGCAGAAATCCAAATCTAGTATCAACCTTCTATTAGAGACTTCACTTGGCACAACAATGCAATAAAATAAAGATAAGGAGAGGTTGCTACAGTAGTAACAACTTCCAAGACACAACAAAACAGTAGCAAAATAAAGACATGGGTTATCTCCCAAGAAGTGCTTTCTTTATAGCGATTAAGATGGGTCAGCAATTTTAATGATGCTCACATAAGGATGAGAGTTGAAGCAAAAGAGAGCATCAAAAAGCAAATTGAAAACACATTTAAGTCTAACCCACTTCCTATGCATAGGAATCTTGTACACAAATAAATTCATGAAGAACAAAGTAACAAGCATATGAAGATAAAACAAGAGTAACTTCAAAATTTTCAGCATGTAGAGAGGTGTTTTAGTACCATGAACATTTCTACAACCATATTTTCCTCTCTCATAATAATTTTCAGTAGCATCATGAACAAACTCAACAATATAACTATCACATAAAGCATGCTTTTCATGATTCACAAACACATAATTTTTATCATGCTCGGAAATAATAGGATTAAAACTTTCAAACCCACTTTTATCAATAATATAAGAAGATGATTGATCAATCTCAAAAGATATGGGACTCATAGATAAAGTCAAGAACTCTCCAATCCCATTTTCATTAGTAGTACAATTAATATTATCAAGTAACATAGGACCATCATCTAGAGATTTATCATAAACATTTGCTAAGCAAAACTCTTTAGTACCATGCATTTCAGTATCAGGCACAAACAAAGCATTATCATAAGATTTATCAAAGTAGCATGGATTATCATAAATGACAGTAGCATAATTATTCTCAAAAGTTTTACTCATAGGGAATATTTCAAGAGAATCCACAGGAACATAACATTCATCCTCTTTCGGTAAGCATGGAGGACAATCAAATAGTGTACACTACAAGAAAAGTTCTGATAGACAACGTCCCAAAATCGTCCACTAAGGGGTATTTTTCGTCGCCTATGGGCCTAACCCGACGATATGGGTTCTGTTGTCGAAACTGCGTCAGGCAAAGTCCTACGACGTTTATATCGGTTCGTCGCGTTTGGGCGCCCTTCCGCCACGGAAAATCGGACTGTTGCGCAAGTGTTTTCGGGAGCCCGTTGACTGCTGACGTCATGCAAACTGACACGTGGCAGACCCCGTTAACTGGCAGTTAACGGCGTTAACCGGCTGAAACCCCGTGGTAGATGGTAGGCCCAGACGAGGCCTGCCACGTCTTAAGCGGGCCGGCCCATTAAGTTTGCGGGCCGGGCCAGCTGACTTAGTTTGACCGGTCAACTATATATCTGGGCTGGTCCATTAAGTACGTGGGCCGGGCCTAACCTCTAAGGTTGACTGGTCAAAACTTAAAGGGCCGGCCCACTAAGCAAGTGGGCCGGGCCAAATGCACACGTTTTACCGGTCAACAGGCAAAAGGGCCGGCCCACAAGGCATGTGGGGCCCACTTTCCAGTTATCGGGCCGGCCCATTTAACAAGTGGGGTCACCTTAAAGCAACTGGGCCGGCCCAAGAAGCTAGTGGGCCGGTCCAATTAGCATGTGGGACCCACTTTCCAGTTAAAGGTCCGGCCCATTTAGTATGTGGGGTCCACCGTATAGCAAGTGGGTCGGCCCAACAAGATAGTGGGCCGGGCCCAAAACACAGGTGGGTCCCACTTTCCTGTTAAAGGGCCGGCCCATTTAGTATGTGGGGTCCACCATATAGCAAGTGGGCTGGCCCAACAAGATAGTGGGCCGGGCCAAAAGCACAGGTGGGTCCCACTTTACTGTTAAAGGGCCGGCCCATTTAGTATGTGGGGTCCACCATATAGCAAGCGGGCCGGCCCAACAAGATAGTCGGCCGGCCCAAAAACACAGGTGGGTCCCGCTTTCCTGTTAAAGGGCCGACCCATTTAGTATGTGGGCCCACCATACAGCAAGTGGGCTGGCCCAACAAGATACTGGGCCGGCCCAATAAGCAGGTGGGGCCCACTATCCTGTTAACTGGCCAGCCCAGTTAGCTAGTGGGGTCCACCATAAAAGCAATTGGGCTGGCCCAACAAGTTAGTGGGCTGGCCCAATAAGCTTGTGGGGCACGCTTTTCTGTTACAGGGCCGGCCCAGTAGTGGGTGGGGTCCACCTTAAAGCAAGTGGGCCGGAAACGTGGGGTCCACCATAAATCAAGTGGGCTGGCCCAAAAATAAAGTGGGCCAGCCCGTTTAGTTGCTGTTTATATGCCGGCATAATAGTCGCTTTAGGATTTTGCGGGTCGGCACATATGTCATTTCGCTTAATTGGGCCGTTTAAGGGATGGGAAATGTGATTTAGATACTGAGAATATTTACGCAGCACATGATTTCTGTCGGATAGGCTCACTTACCACAAGCACCATAGAAAAAATGTGCGAAAGAACTATAAAAACTAACTAAATATTACATCAGCTGCAAAGCTTTGAAAAAATATTACAGAACCCAGAGAAATTGAATGGTAATTAAACCTAGCAATACAATGATGAAGCGATTCGGCAATCTTTTAAGTTGTCCGTGCACCACCTATATCTGAAACAAAGACATTACAAGTTAAGACATCAACAATGGAAAGGCAAAGACACTACAAAATTGTTTGCCAAAGAATTTGGAACTCATCATTACGTTGTTATAACAAGATCATTGTAATGCGCACAATAAGCAAACAAAGAGTGCATGCCGCATACCAACAGCCAATATAACAGAGCACGTTAGAATGAAACAGCGGACTTACTACTGTCGATTCCCGTGCAAACCAACATGTTCAGGGAGTACAAAATTGGCATGAACAACATAGTAGCAGTCTATAAATTTTGTAACAACGACTGAGCAAGATGAAGTTATGATGGCTACATCTACAGAGCAGGGAATGTAAACCAAAAATAGAAGTTACAATGGCAAAAGCTAAAGAGGAGGGAATGTGAACCAACATGTGCCAAGAGCAATTACTTCAAATTGACCGTGAACTAAATAATACTCCTGAACTTATAGTGAAGGGGATGCAAATCAAGATGTTTTGGGATATAAACTTGTAATGAGCAACACATTGAGGATAGTTAATGCTGGAGCTTAGGATGGACCAGATACAGAATATAGTGGGATCACCTGTGAACTTGTATAAGAGGGAATGCAAACCAATATGTGAACAAAACCATATGTGAGCGTCATGCCAAGTCAGAGAAACAAGTCAATAATGCAGCTTTTGAAGAACAAGATGGCACACAAAATTATTATCTAGTAGTATGACAAGTTTATTTGTACTACAGGCTAGATAGCAGAGTGATAGCATGCCAAACCAAATACTTACTTTGTTAGCTTACAATGAACTAGATACAAAACAATGGCATCACCTGTAGTACAGGGAATGCAAGCCAACATGTTCATGGAGTAAAAAATTGGCACAGACAACATAGTAGCAGGCCATAATTTTTGTAACAACGACTGAGCAAGATAAAGTTATGATGGCTAGATCTACAGAGCAGGGAATGTAAACCAAATATAGAAGTTACGATGCCAAAAGCTATAGAGCAGGGAATGCGAAACAACATGTGCAATTACTTAAAATTGGCCATGAACTAAATAATAGCAGGATGTTACTATAATAGCTAGGAATAAAACAGATAGGAGTTATAATGTCATCGCTCATAAACTTGTAGATGAGGGAAACAAATCAATTTGTTTCGGGATATAAAGTTGTAATGAGGAACACATAGTGGATAGTTAATGCTACGGCTTAGGATGGACCAGAAACGGAATATAGTGGGATCACCTGTGAACTTGTAGAAGGGGGAATGCACACCAATATGTTCACCACTCTATATGCGAGCGCCATGCCAATTAAGAGAAACAAGTTAATATTGCAGCTTTTGAAGAATCAGATGGCAGATAAAATTATGATGGAAGTAGCTGCTGTGACGAGTTCAAATAAATTTGTACTGCATGATGGTAGAGCGATAGAATGCAGGAACTAATAGCAGGCAGTTACTTTGTTAGCTTACGACGAAGTAGATAGAAATAACAATGGCATCACCTGTAGTACAGGGAATGCAAACCAACATGTTCAGGGAGAACAAGATTGGCATGAACAAAATAGCAGCAACCTATAATTTTTGTAACAACGACTGAGCAAGATAGAAGTTATGATGGCTACATCTACAGAGCAGGGAATGCAAACCAAAATGTTCAATCGCTTAAAGTTAGCAATGAACTAGAAAATAGCAAGTTGTTATGGTCATAGCTAGGAATGAACTAAAAGAGCTTCAGACAAACAAGCATCTGAACCCAGAACATGGCGCTAAAACAAGGGACTTACATTAGGAGAAGCACTCTGTGGGAGTCACAGCAGATCTTCCTGGGGTTGATAGATCCGGTGATGAAGTACACTACATGTGCTACTTGGGGTTGGAGAGACGGCCATTACACTTCATGGTTACTCATCTCATCTGCAAAAACGTAATGGCGCGTTGTTAGCACAAACAGGTTCCCCCAAGATTAAAGAAGAACTTGCAGGCAAGCAATAGAAAAGCGACAGTAGAAGAGTTTAGATCATGCACGGCGCCGGTGAAGCAGATCCGGTTAATGCACAGCGGTGTCGGTGAGCTAGATCCGATGCGGTGGACGACGGATCCGGCGAAGCGGCTCCGGTGGGGTGGACGATACCGCAGCTGAAGCGACTGCGGTAGACTGCTGGATGAGTATATGGTTTCGAGGTTCGGCGGGGATGATCCAGTCCGATTGATGACGACGTCGATGAAGCGGCTCCGGCAGACAGCCGGATGACGAGGATCGCGAGGCCTCGGGTAGTCCAGGGAAGTCCGGCGGGGATGTTCCGGTGCGGTGGTCGTGGAGGTGGGAGAGAGAGGGACTTGGGAAGTTCCGGTGGGTGGTCTCACAGGAGAGAGTGAGGGAAATGAATTTTTTTTCGGGGAGTTTCGGAGCTAGGGAGGTGGTAATCGAAAAAAATGACGGGTAGACCCCCCACCAACCGACTTATGCATGGACATTGTTGTCATCTTTACGAGGGTAGAATGGGAAGTTAGAGGCGTGTGAAATATTTGTATTTTTCGGGCGGGAAATTTTGCCGCTGGAATGAGATTTGGAATTTGGCTACAGTCCAAGTAATACAAAAATATGAGACCGTACTAGTACGGCCAAGTGTCACATCAAGTCATCATCACGTTGAAAATCGGTTACCACGATCATAATCATGATATATCTTGAAAATCAATTTTGAAAAGCCCTTCTGAAATATTTCGGGATTGGTACTAGGAGATTTTGCAGCTTGACTAAGAATTGATTTTGAATAAGGATATGGTCTAAGTAATTTTTTTTCTTCGAAAAGGGGATATGACCCCAGCCTCTGCATCGTGGTGATGCACACGGCCTTTATTAATAATCCAGTCGCAACAAAAGTATGTTTTTTTTGCAAGGAGCAACAAAAGTATGTTGTACAGATGGTCCAAGTAATATACTCGTGATTGTAATATAAGGCCAGGGGTAGACCGGAACCATATCCTCTAACGTAGAGATGACAAGTCAGGTAAGCACAGTGCTTAAGTAGTGCAAAACATAGAAGAAAAATCTGGAAAATTTAACAAATACTGTACGTATTTACTGTAGCAATCACTTTATATTTTTACTGTATAAAAAATCGTATAAATATTTAAAAAAGATAGTCATAATTTTGATTGTTACTAATTATCGTAAATGCATATGGCTTACATATATTATGGAAGTTAATTTAGATCAAATTAGACTTAATCATGTAGATGTGGAGAAGGAAAATTAGAGAGGTGTAGCTTACCCGACTTGTCTGTTGCACGTTAGAGGATCTACTTCCGGGGTAGACCATGCTACTTAGACTACTCATAGTGGGAGTAACTAAGGAGTATTAACATAGAGCTGGTTGTGGTAACTAGCTATGTTACCATAACACTTTTCAAGATTGAATGAGTCTACATACTAACTAAAACAATCATGCATGATAGTACTACATCTAAGTTACTATGCATTATGAAGGTAGTAACATAGAGTAGTGTCATATGCATGCGGAAATTCAATTTGGCTCCCGGGTGCATATGCTCCCTCTACCAAAAAATCATATTTTAAAATGTTGAAAAATATTAGCAAAAAATTTTACATGTACATATTCATAATATATGTTCGTTCGTCAAGTTTCACGAAAAACAAATATTTTTTGTGGTCTATGTAAAAAAGAGAAAACTTATCTTGTGAAAAGCATTATTTTTAGTACTGTGTTTTATCTTTTTACACATGTCACATGACAAGTCGCAACTTTGTAAGGGCGTAGCACGAGAAGATGTACATGCGAATTTTTTGTTTCATTTTTTTGAAATTCAAAATATGTGTTAGATGCATTTCAAAATGAAGGGAGCATATGCTCCTATGTTTCAAAACACCACTCCCGCATGCGCATGACACTACAATATGGTCACATCAAGTCATAATCACAACCAAAATCAGTTCCCATGTACTATCTCCTAAAAAAACTTTAATTTAAAAACGCGTAGCAAATATTTTGGATTTTATTGGCGGGAGATTGTAGCGCTTGACAGATATTTTCAATTTAGCTGGCGCTAAAAAAATACTGTACTAGAAAAATTGGTAGCTTACTGTAGTACTGCCTCCTTTCAGGGATACAAGGACAAGGACCAATCAACTAAAATAATGTATGAAAATGGTCACCAATGGGCCAACTAATAGTTATACTTTTCCCATGCAGCGCAATATAAAAAATACTACAAATCAGATTAAACCTTGATTAGATATTGGTGCATCCAATCCATTCAGTTTTCATTTAATCCACATCACCAAGGAAACAACCACCAGGTACATAACAAGTGCAGATAGAAGCACCAACAAAATAGTTCAACATCACAAACCCTTTCACACAACCAAGGGACACCTTTGACTGTCAGTGTTCACTGTGGTATTCAGCATCTCCCACACTTTCTCAGGATGTTGCCCAGGTCTTCTCAAAAAAAAAGGATGTTGCCCAGGTGGGCTTGACTTGCTTCTAATCCTGCAGTTATACGATGGATGGCTACTCTTTGTGCAGCCACTATTGCTCGTTCCTCTTTGAGTAGTTCCTCGAGAACATAAAAAGACAATGACAAGGACCTCAACCTGCGCTTGGGCTTTGACTTGGACTTGGACCTCGATAAATTAGTTGTGAACCCGGCATTACGCAGGAATGTGTTGTTGGCTATACCATGACATTGTAGTACCTTGGAAAATGAATTCAGACATTCTTCCTGGGTTTTTTCTATACCATCTTTCTTTGGTTTTGCCAGCTCCACTTTCATGTCAGACTGAGGAGTTTTCAGTTGTTACACATGTGTAAGAGAAGAGATTATAATGTGAAGACATGTGTATGAACTACCTCTAATAATCCTACAAACTGGCATGGCTGATTACCACATATACATTTTAGTAAGAGAATGTTACATCATATTGATATGTCTTCTATTGCTAACACGTAATAGCAGGACTATAAAAATATGCATGGATCCATGTGTAGAATTCGTAATGTGCATGATATTGCTGAGAAGTATATAAGTGAATTGTACTAGCCCTTTCCACCAGTTCGGACATTTGGTTGTGTTGGCTAGTGCATGAAGCTTGACAAATATGACAAGATATTTCTGCATACAATTGAAAATCATAACTGACATTAGTAGAGAATACTTACAATAACACTCTGTGCAAAATGTCCATTCAAACCATTTCTGCTCGTCTGGCACACCTTGAATTGCTCAAGTAGACTCATCTCTATGTCTGTACTCTCACAATATGCTTGCCTTGCCTTCTGATATTTTCGCAAGAGAAAATATAAATTAGTTTCACAACCACGTCACATGCCGACATGCGACAATTGAAAGTTTTAAAAAAAACAAAAAAAAAACAGAGACATCAATTTACGATGTATATTGTGCATCTATAAATTCTAAATGATTTACTAATTTAAATATAGTTGTACAGATAACATTCCTTACCATACAGTAGAGGTGTCCAATCAAGCTACGAGATCCTATACGCTGTTGTAAACGTACATTATTACGAGCACGCATGTTACTTCGAGCGATGAACTACAAATGAAGACTTGTGAGACACATGCTTAAAAAGGAATCAGTAATGTGATCTTGTCTCACTGTCTTCACAGAACATACCAAATTCTTTTGAGCAGACCAATACTCAACAAGATCACACCATTGATCATCAGTCATCTGTAGTATAGGAGAGGTTGTTGGAATATCGCTAGGAGTCCTCCCAGCAAAGTATCTCATCTTTAGCCTATGGCGCTCCTGGCGCAACGCTGAAGAGAATATGCTCCTGATAACAGTGATTACATTCTTCATGTCATCATCAAACTCAAGACATGTATGTTTACAACAATGGGAACCGTTCATGTGTTAGATAGCTAGCCAACAGAAAGCTAGAGGGAATGTGAACGAGCAACATGGTATTGTTTACAAAAATGACTTACATGTAACATGTGCAGTAAACCTTCAAAATGGGAAGGGGTGTTTACGTGTTGTTTCCATGATGGAAAGATAGGAATTTGAGTCCTGACAAAAACGCCTGTGATCGATGCTATATTAGATGATTCTTGTGGATCCAGTGGCCTTCTGATACCTGCTATAACTGATGTGATGGGAAATCTTGTTCCCATTCGGGCAATCTTATTTTTAAGTGATTTCAAAGTCGTTGGCCCCCTTCGTTTTCTTGGTCGTGGTGGAACTGCAAATTTAAGCATTACATCAAGCTATCAAGGTATTTATGTAACGGAGCATTTAAGGGAACACGTACCTAATTCGGCCCCACCATCATCTTTAAGGAAGAAGTTGTCTTTGGCAAGACTAAATGTCAGCGGGTGATCGTGATTAGTTAGGTGTTGAGAACCTGCTGTTGAAACTGGGTCTGCTGTGAATTGTTCTTGGGTAACTGAATTGGCAACAGGTGGCTGGGGAACATGTGGTTTGGTATTTGCTCCGTCTACAGCTTTTAGACCAACCGATGTGGGGTTAGGTCAAAGCTTTTTATGTTGGTGTTTCGCATTACAATATTTTTTTGCCTGGTCATCATTTTCAACTAGATTAGAGTGACTCTGAGTCTGAGACCTTGTTTTTACTCTGTTCACTGCATTTGTTTGTGATCTGACATGACCAGCTTGAACCCTTTTTATTTTTAGGTGAGCTGTCAGATATTGATCTTCCTGTTGAACTATGTTCTTCACCTTGTTGGTATTTGAAACGTCCTTATGTGAAGTCCCTGATGCCTGCCAGAGATAAACGGTACTTCAATCAACAAAATCATATACATGCTTGATACGATTATGGAACATAAGAACAGCAAGCCAAGACATGATGAAACATATGTTATTATTATGTGTTAACTGATCAGATGATAATGCTATAACTTGGGCTGGGTTGGACAGATACATCACAATTATTGAAGATGCAACAATAATGCCAATGAAAAGAGTGAGCAATCACCTTGGGGGGTGGAGTAGGGTGCTTGACAAGGGCATCCTCTTTACTCAGGTCTCCCTCAGACTCTTGTTCAGTAGGATCAAGTTCTGAATAAGAAAATTGATTGTTATCGATGGAGACAGGAGAGGTGTTTGATTGTTCACTGGTGATGCCTATATTTTCTCTCCGGCCCTCTTTGTACTCTACTACAGTATCTTTAGCATGCATTAGAAAAAAATGCTAACGAGATTTATCATGGAACTTTGAGTAGAGCAGTAGAAGGGAAAATTAGTAGTAGCAAGTAGATGATAGCTCAAAAAGGAATAAAGCGTAGATCAAAAATAAATGATTTCCCTGTGCATGCCAATTGATGATTACAAGATTTATAAACATGCAGTTTAATAATGTCGACTAATCACAGGCTTGACTTCTACTACAGTCATACCAGATAGCACCAAACAGATTGTAGGAAAAGTAAACTTGAAACCCCTAAGGCCTTGTTTGGTACTAGTGTTTTAGTGGGGATTAGTGGGGATGATACTCTAGAGTATTGGGTGACAGCAGAATTCACCCAATACCCACAAAACCCCATCCCCAATCCACTAGGTAGGGGTAGAGTATTGGGGATTGAAAAAATACACTAAATTTTGCGGAAAAGTAGGGATAAGTGGGGATTAAACTCGCTCATACTCTAGCACCAAACATGCATTGGGGATAAGTGGGGATTTAAAGTTTGGAGCGGATTATCCCTGCTAATCCCAGTAAAACTCTAGTACCAATCAAGACCTAAAACAGATCGCACGAAACTGATGTTCGGAAATGAAATGCATAACGGAAGCGGCTAAACACCAACCTTTGCATGGGGAGTGGACGGCTTTACGCTTTGGTTTCGCGCGGTGGACCGGTTGGGCGCGGGGTCTACCCATTTCACCGTGCGGTAGACCAGGGAGTCGGGAAGCAGATCTGACGCAGCGGCGGAGGTGGACGACGTCCCTGAGCAGGATCCGGCTCGGTGGGCGTCGGCTACGGTGGAGCACAAATGGTGCGGTGTGCGCCTTCGTCGGGGAAGCGGCTCCGGCTTGCTTGACAACGTCTTCTCAGACACTACAGCGGCTGGTCAGGAGGCTGTGGTGGCGAGGTGGGACGGTGGTGCACTGCCGTCGTCGGGCGAGATGCTCCGATTCGGTGGGTGACGCGTGAGAGATGTGGGATTCGGCGCCTGTGCCGGTGGTATGTTTTAATGGCTGGGGTGAGATTGGCCTTGGCCCGAATAAGAGAAGAACCGCTGGGGACATTTTTGATGAAAGGATAAGATGGGAAATTCGAACATTTGAAAATTGGAGGCAGCAACCCGAGCTATTTTCGCCGGTGTTTTGGCGCTTCGTTGAAATGGTTTGGTGGATGCGCGAAAAAAAAATGGACGCGGTCCGACCCCATCAAGGTCTCATTTGAAAGCATGGGCGGTACGGCAGCCATCCTACCTTGATTTTTAGTGAATATCCATTCATATATATGTGTTTTTTTCTAAACATTTGAGTAACGGACTTCATATGACAAAGTTGCGCCTATTTTAGTGAGCACTGCGTGGAGCCGATTTCGAAAACAAAACATGGACTAGGTACCAAAAAACATATGTAGACTCGTTCTCCCATTAAAAAGATTGATGTATCATGGATCTTAGTATATGTAAAATAACCTTGAGCTATTCATTATCATACGCGTAGAATCGAAGACTTCAGATATTTCTTTATATTTGAAAGAAACGCCATGTTTCATCCGACAACATTTATCATCTCATTGAGTTGGCGCTGATTTTATATGTGGTGACGAAAACAACTGAGGATCCTTTGATTTATAGGATTTAGATCCTACGGGAATTATTCTACACTATTGGTTATATTTATAGGGAACATATCCCATATGAATCTTGTACTACAAATCCTATATGAACAAAACATTAGGTCATCCCTCATGGAAAAATCCCTTTGGTACAATCAAAGAAACTCATATTCCCATAGGATTCAAATAGACAAGATGTACATACGTTTTTCCTATCCTATGACTTAAAGGACTCCTGAAATGGCTCGACAACAAAGATCATAAATTCCGAGTTGTGCATCGAGCAAAAGATATTGAAAAAATTCTTGATCGATCGAATTACAAAATGATTTTCAAAAGAACTAAAGTTTTGCCATTGATCACATAATTGGTATGTATATAGGTTCTACTTATAATAAAATATGTTTTGGTTTATTGGGATTGAGTTAGAATTACATGCATCACAATGTCTCGGGACTATTTCGGTATTTACCTCTTCTTTTAGAGTTTGCCCTATCTAAGATTATTTCCGACATTCGCCAATGTTTGCAAGGAATGGCATGCAGTCGATTCCCACCCTGTTTCAGAAAAAATGAAGAAAAAAAAAGTGAAATTGTGGCTATAAAATGATAAGCTTGAATTTTGATATGTTTTTCAAAAAAACCAGCTTCAAAATATGGCCTACCATTTTATATAAAAAACCATGGGTCTTAACGAAAATGCCCAAGGTAAAATGTGCATTACCATTTTGGGGAATGGTGCAATAAGATTTCATTTTATTGTGGGAAACAAATTGTTGTTGTTTTTTTGCCTTTTCTGAATAGCTAAAAAGGTGTCATCTTTTTTCCATACATTCCATAATGTCATAGAACATAAGCATCCGGTGTCCAGATATAGCAACAATTCAGTATAAGACAATACTAACATAGTTTCCATAAAGTACTGCTAACACATAAGAAAACAAAAGATCTAGATGATGACCCAAATAACAACATCCTTGTATATAATAACAATCTATTGACCATATGGCGGCTTTTGCATCACCCTATCAAAATCATCTGCCTTCAAGCACGAGAGCCGAATGTCGACACGTGCTTCAACATGTTCCAAGATCCTCTTGATGATCTCATGGATATCTGCATCAGCCGAATAGGAATCAAAGTTGTCAGCCACTAGCTTCTGATGAAAAAGAAACATCAGTGTTGAAGGCGTCGATCTTAGGAGTCCCCACATTTCATTACTTGCAAGACCAAGATGATCAAATTCCCTTTACTTCATAAGAATGTCTGGATCGCTGACACGATCGAAATCTTTGCTAGTACCCTCCTTTGGCCGAATTCAAATTTGCATCAGATCTTGGTGCCCATGCCTTTGGTACATGCGGGTAATTTTTTGCCAATATTTCGTGCATTGCACATAGCGTCCTACTGTACAGGGGTACTTCTACATATCTTCTTCCAAATATAATTTAATTTATTTCGGGTTTGATTCAATTTGTTTCAAAATTGTCTGATATACCATTTGTATTGGTAGGAGATGCAGCTTTGAATTTTAATAATTGTTTCTAGGTGCCACACTTGCAGGGTACAGTCAAGGATTTTATCCAATGTTTCATGTCTTGACAAATCCTTTTCGTAATGGAAGTTGAGACCCCCAGCCTCTGCATCAAAATGATGCACATGGAATTTTTTAGTATGGTATTCAACAAAATATGATAAGATGCAAAAACTCAAACCTTGGACAAATATGACACATGCTCACTTGGGTAGAAAGCCAATCAAACTGATACAAATTACATTGTAGAGTCCTTGCATGTTAAACTATATATTGCCAAACACCACATATATTAAGGGATACACATTAATTTCGATACTACTACTTTTATGATAGAAGATTTGTAACTACAAACGTTGTGGGTTGTGGCTGCCCTCCTCAATCTACTCACTTGTCTCATCGGCAACCGTCTCCACCTCTCTACATGCACATATGGGTACAACTTCTTCACACCCGAAGAAGATTACTTGTTTCCTGTCATGCTCCGCCACTTGTAGTAGGTGTGCTCCTTTTTCAGAGATGAATTCTCTTTTAGGATGGAGATGTTCTCCTTTTTCAGAGATGAGTTCTCTTTTAGGATGGAGATGTTCTCCTTCGTTAGAGACCCGTTCTGATTTACCATGGAGAGGTTCTCCTTCGATAGAGATGAGTTCTCCTTTGATAGAGATGAGTGCTCATTCAAGAGTACGGCATACTCATTCCATAGCTTCATAGCACGGTTTACCAGATGTGCGTTCACATCTCGGAGCTTGGACGCATGGTCAATCAACTCGCGCGACTCATCCAGGAGCGACCGCCGGATTACTTGTAGAGACGCTTCATGTTGTCGTCCTTCATTAGATGGTAGATTCACAGAGTGACCCTGTGTGACACATGATATTATACTAATAAAGTGCAAGAGTGTAACTTCAATAGTAAAAATATAGTACTCCGAAAGTTTGCAGGACATAAACTTCAATACTCATAGTAATATGTACAAGACTAACTTCAATAGTAATTGTAATATGTATAAATTTCAATTGCAATACTTTAGTAATATGAGTACTCCGGAGCTTGGAGTAATAAAGTTTCAAACTAAGAACGAAACATGAACTAATAAAGTTTGCCCTATGCATCAATCGATGGAGAGGCTGGATCTCAAGTTCGAAAGGGGGAAAAAGACTGCAGTGAAGTTTCAAGTTTGCATTGAAGTTCGAAAGTGGTAATGCAGCTAGTATTAGTGCAGTAGAAATCCCTTGTGCCTTGTTTGGTTGACGTGTTTTCACATGGTTCAGTGAGTAATATCTAGGTCTTTCTTAATAAGAACACATTTTATCTGTTTGGCAGAAGAGTATTGGACAGGATCAGAGTCGCGGGGATCCTCAGGAAACACTTCCGCGCACGTCGGGTGGACGTGGAACCGCAACACCTCTATGCTCTCGCGTTTCTGGTCGTTCCACATACGTGCTCCGATTGCTGCTTCTCCTTCCAGGCATCCACCCCGTTCTAGCATGGATCAGGCTGAGGGATTGATTCCAATGCAAAATTACAAGTCCTAAGGCCTGCTGGCATGGATTACGTGAATATAAATTGGACGCTTCACTAATAAGGCCCGAGGAACCCCTCAAAAAAAAACTAATAATGCCCCAGGACAGGCTATCTCTCAGGTTGTCCTGATCTGCCGCAAATACTCACGCCAAAACATGGTGAATGAAGTATTTTGCATCAAATCCCCTCCGAATAATACTCAGTAGGGGGCTAACTAGTTTTAAACCAATGATTAAACTACATTAACCACTGACCTCGAAGCTCTCCTCCTTGGAGAGGACCGACTCCCCGGCGACGGCGAGGTTGTCTTGCAGCTGCAGCAGAACTGTCACGTCTGAGCCCACGGAGAGGTCGTTGATCCGCTGCCGCTTGGTGGGCACATCAGACTCAACGGCGAGGCCGCCATGCGCCTGCTGCAGCAGCTGTAGGGGGGCGTGCGAGTTGGCGGCGAGGTCCTGTAGTTGCTGCTGGGGGATTACGACGGTGGGCCGCACACCTAACAGGCCCCCTTGTCCACTCGTGGGATTCATCGCCGGAAGATGGGGGCGCAGGGAGGCGCTAATACAGAGGTTGTGGATGGTACAGCCGCCGACGAGCACTGTACAGGTTGGGGCTATAGGATTTGGAAGATGAATGGGGAGAGGCGGCAGAGGCCTATAAATCGAGAGGAGTGAGGTAGCGAGAAGTGAAGTGAATGGGGAGAGGCGGCATGGGCCTATAAATCGAGAGGGCTATAGGTTGGGACATGATATTTTCGCAATATTTAAATTTAGATTTAAGCCGCATGTCACCAGGTGACATGCGAAAGGTGCATGTCACCTGATCTCTATCCGTGAAGGACACAGGTCACTCGCAACACTGTCCATGGTGTACTGTAGGGACGCGAAACAGTATTGTTCACTGTTCGTAGTGTTTTTCATTTTTCTGATTTTTTTGAATTTTATGCCCATTTGAATCTTTTGGTCAAATCCTAGGTTTGACAAAGATTTAAACAAGTTTAAAATATATGAAAAGGTAAGCATGGATCCTTCTTAGTCACTCTAAAATGAAGCTTTTGGGATGTTCTTGAAATTTCCATGCTTGACTTCATAAGACAGAGTTTAGGGTGAGGGGTAGATATATACATGATTTGTTTGGTTTGAATATGTCTAGACCTTGTTTATCAACTTTAATTCTTACTATATGACATAAGAAAACTATTTGCTTTGGTTTTTCATTTTTCTGTTTTTTTTTGAATTTTGATGCCCATTTGAATCTTGTCAAATCCTAGGTTTGACCAAGATAATTTAAACAAGTTTAAAACATGGAAATGAAAAGGGAAGCATGTATCCTTCTTAGTCACTCTAAAATGAAGTTTTTGGGAGGTTTTTGAAATTTCCATGTCTGAAACCCAAAACCACTTCTCTTCATGCTTGACTTCATAAGACAGAGTTTAGGGGTTAGGGGGTAGATACATGGTTTGTCTAGTTTGAAACTTTGAATATGTCTAGACCTTGTTTATCAACTTGAATATGCTTACTATATGACATAAGAAGACTATGTACTTTGGTTTTTCATTTTTCTGATTTTTTTAATTTTCTCATAAGCATTTGAATCTTGGTCAAATCCTAAATTTGACCAAGATTTAGACAAGTTTAACACGTGAAAACGAATAAGTAAGCCTGGATCCTTCTTAGTCACTCTAAAATGAAGCTTTTGGGAGGTTCTTGAAATTTCCATATTTGAAACCCAAAACCACTTCTCTTCATGATTGACTTCATAAGATCGACATATTAGTTTAGGGTTAGGGGTAGGTATATACATGATTTTTCTGGTCTGAATATGTCTAGACCTTGTTTATCAACTTGAATGCTTACTATATGACATAAGAAAACTATTTACTTTTGTTTTTCATTTTTCTGATTTTTTTTGAATTTTGATGCCCATTTGAATATTGTCAAATCCTAGGTTTGACCAAGATAATTTAAACAAGTTTAAAACATGAATATGAAAAGGGAAGCATGTATACTTCTTAGTCACTCTAAAATGAAGTTTTTAGGAGGTTTTTGAAAATTCCATGTTTGAAACCCAAAACCACTTCTCTTCATGCCTGACTTCATAAGATAGAGTTTAGGGGTCAGGGGGTGTAGATACATGTGGTTTGTCTAGTTTGGATATGTCTAGACCTTGTTTAACAACTTTAATGCTAACTATATGACATAAGAAGACTATGTGCTTTGGTTTTTCATTTTTCTGATTTTTTTGAATTTTATGCCCATAAATCTTGGTCAAATCCTAGGTAGAAAAATCGATATACGAATCTATAATTAAATAGGTTAAACTAGGGTTTTGCCCTGTACTACAGATGAAGGTTCAAAAAAATCAGACTACGGGGTTCGAACAACACGATTCTAATCCAAGAATTTTTTCGACCTCATCCAAATGGCCTCAAACTATAGGGTTAGGGGGTATAGATACATGCTTTGTCTGGTTTGGATATATCTAGACCCTGTTTATCAACTTGAATGCTTACGATATGACATAAGAACACTATGTGATTTGGTTTTTCATTTTTCTGATTTTTTTGAATATTGTGCCCACCCATTTGTATCTTCATGAAGTCCTAGGTTTGACCAAGATAATTTAAACAAGTCTAAAACATGAAAATGAAAAGGGAAGCCTGGATCCTTCTTAGTCACTCTAAAATGAAGCTTTTGGGAGGTTCTTGAAATTTCCATGTTTGAAACCCAAAACCACTTCTCTTCATGCTTGGCTTCATAAGATAGAGTTTAGGGTTTTAGGGGTAGATATATACATGATTTGTCTGGTTTGAATATGTCTAGACCTTGTTTATCAACTTTAATGCTTACTATATGACATAAGAAAACCATTGCTTGGTTTTTTTTCTTATTTTTTTTGAATTTTGATGCCCATTTGAATCTTGTCAAATCCTAGGTTTGATCATCAAGATTTAAACAAGTTTAAAACATGAAAATGAAAAGGGAAGCATGTAACCTTCTCAGTCACTGTAAAATGAATTTTTTGGGAGGTTTTTGAAATTTCCATGTTTGAAACCCAAAACCACTTCTCTTCATGCTTGACTTCATAAGACAAAGTTTAGGGTTAGGGGGTATAGATACATGATTTGTATGGTTTGAATATGTCCAAAGCTTGTTTATCAACTTGAATATGCTTACTATATGACATAAGAAGACTATGTACTTTGGTTCTTCATTTTTCTAAACTTTTTTAATTTTCTGATTTTTTTGAATTTTGTGCCCACCCATTTGTATCTTCGTCAAATCCTAGGTTTGACCAAGATAATTAAAACAAGTTTAAAACATGAAAATGAAAAGGGAAGCATGTATCCTTCTTAGGCACTCTAAAATGAAGCTTTTGGGAGGTTTTTGAAATTTCCATGTTTGAAACCCAAAACCACATCTCTTCACATGCTTGACTTCATAAGACAGAGTTTAGGGGTTAGGGGTATAGATACATGATTTGTCTGGTTTGACTATGTCTAGACATTGTTTATCAACTTTAATGCTTACTATATGACATAAGAAAAATAATGTCATGTAGATGAGTTAACTTGGATTTCCTACCCTTGAATCCATAGGAAACTTTGTTCTAATGCACTATAATAATCAACCGAGTTTTTACACCAACAGGTCTGTCACTTACGTGTGGTGCCCACGCGTGAGGTCCCACACTTCAGTGAGCACAAGTCACGTGCAATAGGTACGCAAACTCCCAGCCATCTTCTTTGTCAAGAGAAGACGCATCAGGATGCGTATTGGAAGTCTGTGGGTCCTTCTGGATCCTTCGGTTGTCCCTCTCACAAAAAAACAAATCTCTCTCATTCTCGGCCTCGCTCGACTCGCTCGCTCGCACCTCCTGCTCACTGACAAACCCTTCACAAAAGTCAACATCATCACCCGAAAAAGGGGAGACACCATAATGCTCTCCCTTCTTCTCTCCTTCCGAGTGATCCCTCTTCCTCCGAGTTTCACTCGACGGGCAAGCACACATGTGCTGCATAGTAATAATAAAAAGGTAGAAAAATCAACCTACGAATCTATAATTAAATAGGTTAGTAATAATAAAAAGGTAGAAAAATCAACCTACGAATCTATAATTAAATAGGTTAAACTAGGGTTTTGCCCAGTACTAGAGATCAAGGTTCAAACCTTGTTTATCAACTTGAATATGCTTACTATATGACATAAGAAGACTATGTACTTTGGTTTTCATTTTGCTGATTTTTTTAATTTTCTGCGCATTTGAATCTTGGTCAAATCCTAGGTTTGACCAAGATTTAGACAAGTTTAACACGTGAAAACGAATAAGTAAGCCTGGATCCTTCTTAGTCACTCTAAAATGAAGCATTTTGGGATGTTCTTGAAATTTCCATGTTTGAAACCCAAAACGACCTCTCTTCATGCTAGACTTCATAAGATCGACCGAGTTTAGGGTTAGGGGTAGATACATGATTTGTATGGTTTGAATATGTCCAAACCTTGTTAATTTTTCAACTTGAATGCTTACTAGATGACATAACAAGACTATATGCTTTTGTTTTAAATTTTTCTGATTTTTTTTTGAATTTTATGCCCATATATTTGAATCTTGGTCAAATCCTAGGTTTGACAAAGATTTAAACAAGTTTAAATTATGAAAATGAAAAGGTAAGCATGGATCCTTATTAGTCACTCTAAAATAAATCTTTTGGGAGGTTCTTGAAATTTCCATGTTTGAAACCCAAAACCACTTCTCTTCATGATTGACTTCATAAGACAGAGTTTAGGGTTTTAGGGGTAGATATATACATGATTTTTCTGGTTTGAATATGTCTAGACCTGGTTTATCAACTTGAATGCTTACTATACATATGACATAAGAATGCTATGTGCTTTGGTTTTTCATTCTCTTTTGATTTTTTTTCTAAATTTTTAGGCCCATTTGAATCTTGGTCAAATCTTTGGTTTGACAAGGATTTAAACAAGTTTAAAACATGAAAATGAAAAGGGAAGTCTGTATCCTTCTTAGTCACTCTAAAATGGAAGCTTTTGGGATGTTCTTGAAATTTCCATGTTTGAAACCGAAAACGAGTTCCCTTCATGCTAGACTTCATAAGATCGATAGGGGGTAGATACATGATTTGTCTGGTTTGGATATATCTAGACCTTGTTTATCAACTTGAATGCTTACGATATGACATAAGAAGACAATGTGATTTGGTTTTTCATTTTTCTAATTTTTTTGAATATTGTGCCCACCCATTTGTATCTTCATGAAATCATAGGTTTGACCTAGATAATTTAAACAAGTTTAAAACATGAAAATGAAAAGGGAAGCATGTAACCTTCTCAGTTACTTTAAAATGAAGTTTTTGGGAGGTTTTTGAAATTTCCATGTTTGAAACCCAAAACCACTTCTCTTCATGCTTGACTTCATAAGACAAAGTTTAGGGTTAGGGGGTATAGATACATGATTTGTATGGTTTGAATATGTCCAGACCTTGTTTATCAACTTTAATGCGCTTACTATATATATGACATAAGAATACTATGTACTTTGGTTTTTCATTTTTCTGATTTTTTAAATTTTCTGCGCATTTGAATCATATCTTGGTCAAATCCTAGGTTTGACCAAGATTTAGACAAGTTTAACACGTGAAAACGAATAAGTAAGCCTGGATCCTTCTTAGTCACTCTAAAATGAAGCATTTTGGGATGTTCTTGAAATTTCCATGTTTGAAACCCAAAACGACGTCTCTTCATGCTAGACTTCATAAGATCGACCGAGTTTAGGGTTAGGGGTAGATACATGATTTGTATGGTTTGAATATGTCCAAACCTTGTTAATTTATCAACTTGAATTCTTACTATATGACATAAGAAGACTATATGCTTTTGTTTTTCATTTTTCTGATTTTTTTTGAATTTTATGCCCATATATTTGAATCTTGGTCAAATCCTAGGTTTGACAAAGATTTAAACAAGTTTAAATTATGAAAATGAAAAGGTAAGCATGGATCCTTATTAGTCACTCTAAAATATATCTTTTGGGAGGTTCTTGAAATTTCCATGTTTGAAACCCAAAACCACTTCTCTTCATGATTGACTTCATAAGATAGAGTTTAGGGTTTTAGGGGTAGATATATACATGATTTTTCTGATTTGAATATGTCTAGACCTGGTTTATCAACTTGAATGCTTACTATACATATGACATAAGAATGCTATGTGCTTTGGTTTTTCATTCTCTTTTGATTTTTTTTCTAAATTTTTAGGCCCATTTGAATCTTGGTCAAATCTTTGGTTTGACAAGGATTTAAACAAGTTTAAAACATGAAAATGAAAAGGGAAGTCTGTATCCTTCTTAGTCACTCTAAAATGGAAGCTTTTGGGATGTTCTTGAAATTTCCATGTTTGAAACCGAAAACGACTTCCCTTCATGCTAGACTTCATAAGATCGGCAGGGGGTAGATACATGATTTGTCTGGTTTGGATATATCTAGACCTTGTTTATCAACTTGAATGCTTACGATATGACATATATAAGAAGACAATGTGATTTGGTTTTTCATTTTTCTGATTTTTTTGAATATTGTGCCCACCCATTTGTATCTTCATGAAATCCTAGGTTTGACCAAGATAATTTAAACAAGTTTAAAACATGAAAATGAAAAGGGAAGCATGTAACCTTCTCAGTTACTTTAAAATGAAGTTTTTGGGAGGTTTTTGAAATTTCCATGTTTGAAACCCAAAACCACTTCTCTTCATGCTTGACTTCATAAGACAAAGTTTAGGGTTAGGGGGTATAGATACATGATTTGTATGGTTTGAATATGTCCAGACCTTGTTTATCAACTTTAATGCGCTTACTATATATATGACATAAGAAGACTATGTACTTTGGTTTTACATTTTTCTGATTTTTTTAATTTTCTGCGCATTTGAATCATATCTTGGTCAAATCCTAGGTTTGACAAAGATTTAGACAAGTTTAACACGTGAAAACGAATAAGTAAGCCTGGATCCTTCTTAGTCACTCTAAAATGGAGCATTTTGGGATGTTCTTGAAATTTCCATGTTTGAAACCCAAAACGACCTCTCTTCATGCTAGACTTCATAAGATCGACCGAGTTTAGGGTTAGGGGTAGATACATGATTTTTATGTTTTGAATATGTCCAAACCTTGTTAATTTATCAACTTGAATTCTTACTATATGACATAAGAAGACTATATGCTTTTGTTTTTCATTTTTCTGATTTTTTTTTGAATTTTATGCCCATATATTTGATTCTTGGTCAAATCCTAGGTTTGACAAAGATTTAAACAAGTTTAAATTATGAAAATGAAAAGGTAAGCATGGATCCTTATTAGTCACTCTAAAATAAATCTTTTGGGAGGTTCTTGAAATTTCCATGTTTGAAACCCAAAACCACTTCTCTTCATGATTGACTTCATAAGACAGAGTTTAGGGTTTTAGGGGTAGATATATACATGATTTTTCTGGTTTGAATATGTCTAGACCTGGTTTATCAACTTGAATGCTTACTATACATATGACATAAGAATGCTATGTGCTTTGGTTTTTCATTCTCTTTTGATTTTTTTCTAAATTTTTAGGCCCATTTGAATCTTCGTCAAATCTTTGGTTTGACAAGGATTTAAACAAGTTTAAAACATGAAAATGAAAAGGGAAGTCTGTATCCTTCTTAGTCACTCTAAAATGGAAGCTTTTGGGATGTTCTTGAAATTTCCATGTTTGAAACCGAAAACGACTTCCCTTCATGCTAGACTTCATAAGATCGGCAGGGGGTAGATACATGATTTGTCTGGTTTGGATATATCTAGACCTTGTTTATCAACTTGAATGCTTACGATATGACATATATAAGAAGACAATGTGATTTGGTTTTTCATTTTTCTGATTTTTTTGAATATTGTGCCCACCCATTTGTATCTTCATGAAATCCTAGGTTTGACCAAGATAATTTAAACAAGTTTAAAACATGAAAATGAAAAGGGAAGCATGTAACCTTCTCAGTTACTTTAAAATGAAGTTTTTGGGAGGTTTTTGAAATTTCCATGTTTGAAACCCAAAACCACTTCTCTTCATGCTTGACTTCATAAGACAAAGTTTAGGGTTAGGGGGTATAGATACATGATTTGTATGGTTTGAATATGTCCAGACCTTGTTTATCAACTTTAATGCGCTTACTATATATATGACATAAGAAGACTATGTACTTTGGTTTTTCATTTTTCTGATTTTTTTAATTTTCTGCGCATTTGAATCATATCTTGGTCAAATCCTAGGTTTGACAAAGATTTAGAAAAGTTTAACACGTGAAAACGAATAAGTAAGCCTGGATCCTTCTTAGTCACTCTAAAATGAAGCATTTTGGGATGTTCTTGAAATTTCCATGTTTGAAACCCAAAACGACCTCTCTTCATGCTAGACTTCATAAGATCGACCGAGTTTAGGGTTAGGGGTAGATACATGATTTGTATGGTTTGAATATGTCCAAACCTTGTTAATTTATCAACTTGAATTCTTACTATATGACATAAGAAGACTATATGCTTTTGTTTTTCATTTTTCTGATTTTTTTTTTGAATTTTATGCCCATATATTTGATTCTTCGTCAAATCCTAGGTTTGACAAAGATTTAAACAAGTTTAAATTATGAAAATGAAAAGGTAAGCATGGATCCTTATTAGTCACTCTAAAATAAATCGTTTGGGAGGTTCTTGAAATTTCCATGTTTGAAACCCAAAACCACTTCTCTTCATGATTGACTTCATAAGACAGAGTTTAGGGTTTTAGGGGTAGATATATACATGATTTTTCTGGTTTGAATATGTCTAGACCTGGTTTATCAACTTGAATGCTTACTATACATATGACATAAGAATGCTATGTGCTTTGGTTTTTCATTCTCTTTTGATTTTTTTCTAAATTTTTAGGCCCATTTGAATCTTCGTCAAATCTTTGGTTTGACAAGGATTTAAACAAGTTTAAAACATGAAAATGAAAAGGGAAGTCTGTATCCTTCTTAGTCACTCTACAATGGAAGCTTTTGGGATGTTCTTGAAATTTCCATGTTTGAAACCGAAAACGACTTCCCTTCATGCTAGACTTCATAAGATCGACAGGGGGTAGATACATGATTTGTCTGGTTTGGATATATCTAGACCTTGTTTATCAACTTGAATGCTTACGATATGACATATATAAGAAGACAATGTGATTTGGTTTTTCATTTTTCTGATTTTTTTGAATATTGTGCCCACCCATTTGTATCTTCATGAAATCCTAGGTTTGACCAAGATAATTTAAACAAGTTTAAAACATGAAAATGAAAAGGGAAGCATGTAACCTTCTCAGTCACTTTAAAATGAAGTTTTTGGGAGGTTTTTGAAATTTCCATGTTTGAAACCCAAAACCACTTCTCTTCATGCTTGACTTCATAAGACAAAGTTTAGGGTTAGGGGGTATAGATACATGATTTGTATGGTTTGAATATGTCCAGACCTTGTTTATCAACTTTAATGCGCTTACTATATATATGACATAAGATGACTATGTACTTTGGTTTTTCATTTTTCTGATTTTTTTAATTTTCTGCGCATTTGAATCATATCTTGGTCAAATCCTAGGTTTGACCAAGATTTAGACAAGTTCAACACATGGAAACGAATAAGTAAGCCTCGATCCTTCTTCATTAGTCACTCTAAAATGAAGCTTTTGGGAGGTTCTTGAAATTTCCATGTTTGAAACCCAAAACCACTTCTCTTCATGATTGACTGAGTTTAATTTGGGTTTTAGGGGTAGATATATACATGATTTTTCTGTTTTGAATATATATGTCTAGACCTTGTTTATCAACATGAATGCTTACTATACATATGACATAAGAATGCTATGTGCTTTGGTTTTTCATTCTTTTGATTTTTGTCTGAATTTTTAGGGCCATTTGAATCTTGGTCAAATCCTTGGTTTGACCAAGATTTAAACAAGTTTAAAACATGAAAATTAAAAGGGAAGTTTGTATCCTTCTTATTTACTCTAAAATGAAGCTTTTGGGATGTTCTCGAAATTTCCATGTTTGAAACCCAAAACGACTTCCCTTCATGCTAGACTTCATAAGATCGACAGGGGGTAGATACATGATTTGCCTGGTTTGGATATATCTAGACCTTGTTTATCAACTTGATTGCTTACGATATGACATAAGAAGACTATGTGATTTGGTTTTCCATTTTTCTGATTTTTTTAATTTTTTGCCCACCCATTTGTATCTTCGTCAAATCCTAGGTTTGACCAAGATAATTAAAACAGGTTTAAAACATGAAAATGAAAAGGGAAGCATGTATCCTTCTTAGGCACTCTAAAATGAAGCTTTTGGGAGGTTTTTGAAATTTCCATGTTTGAAACCCAAAACCACATCTCTTCACATGCTTGACTTCATAAGACAGAGTTTAGGGGTTAGGGGTATAGATACATGATTTGTCTGGTTTGAATATGTCTAGACATTGTTTATCAACTTTAATGCTTACTCTATGACATAAGAAAAATAATGTCATGTAAATGAGTTAACTTGGATTTCCTACCCTTGAATCCATAGGAAACTTTGTTCTAATGCACTATAATAATCAACCGAGTTTTTACACCAACAGGTCTGTCACTTACGTGTGGTGCCCACGCGTGAGGTCCCACACTTCAGTGAGCACAAGTCACATGCAATAGGTACGCAAACTCCTAGCCATCTTCTTTGTCAAGAGAAGACGCATCAGGATGCGTATTGGAAGTCTGTGGGTCCTTCTGGATCCTTCGGTTGTCCCTCTCACAAAAAAAACAAATCTCTCTCATTCTCGGCCTCGCTCGACTCGCTCGCTCGCTCGCTCGCACCTCCGGCTCACTGAAAAACCCTGCACAAAAGTCAACATCATCACCCGAAAAAGGGGAGACACCATAATGCTCTCCCTTCTTCTCTCCTTCCGAGTGATCCCTCTTCCTCCGAGTTTCACTCGATGGGCAAACACACATGTGCTGCATAGTAATAATAAAAAGGTAGAAAAATCAACCTACGAATCTATAATTAAATAGGTTAATAATAATAAAAAGGTAGAAAAATCAACCTACGAATCTATAATTAAATAGGTTAAACTAGGGTTTTGCCCAGTACTACAGATCAAGGTTCAAACCTTGTTTATCAACTTGAATATGCTTACTATATGACATAAGAAGACTATGTACTTTGGTTTTCATTTTTCTGATTTTTTTAATTTTCTGCGCATTTGAATCTTGGTCAAATCCTAGGTTTGACCAAGATTTAGACAAGTTTAACACGTGAAAACGAATAAGTAAGCATGGATCCTTCTTAGTCACTCTAAAATGAAGCATTTTGGGATGTTCTTGAAATTCCCATGTTTGAAACCCAAAACGACCTCTCTTCATGCTAGACTTCATAAGATCGACCGAGTTTAGGGTTAGGGGTAGATACATGATTTGTATGGTTTGAATATGTCCAAACCTTGTTAATTTATCAACTTGAATGCTTACTATATGACATAAGAAGACTATATGCTTTTGTTTTTCATTTTTCTGATTTTTTTTTGAATTTTATGCCCATATATTTGAATCTTAGTCAAATCCTAGGTTTGACAAAGATTTAAACAAGTTTAAATTATGAAAAATGAAAAGGTAAGCATGGATCCTTCATAGGCACTCTAAAATGAAGCTTTTGGGAGGTTCTTGAAATTTCCATGTTTGAAACCCAAAACCACTTCTCTTCATGATTGACTTCATAAGACAGAGTTTAGGGTTTTAGGGGTAGATATATACATGATTTTTCTGGTTTGAATATGTCTAGACCTGGTTTATCAACTTGAATGCTTACTATACATATGACATAAGAATGCTATGTGCTTTGGTTTTTCATTCTCTTTTGATTTTTTTCTAAATTTTTAGGCCCATTTGAATCTTGGTCAAATCTTTGGTTTGACAAGGATTTAAACAAGTTTAAAACATGAAAATGAAAAGGGAAGTCTATATCCTTCTTAGTCACTATAAAATGGAAGCTTTTGGGATGTTCTTGAAATTTCCATGTTTGAAACCGAAAACGACTTCCCTTCATGCTAGACTTCATAAGATCGACAGGGGGTAGATACATGATTTGTCTGGTTTGGATATATCTAGACCTTGTTTATCAACTTGAATGCTTACGATATGACATAAGAAGACAATGTGATTTGGTTTTTCATTTTTCTGATTTTTTTGAATATTGTGCCCACCCATTTGTATCTTCATGAAATCCTAGGTTTGACCAAGATAATTGAAACAAGTTTAAAACATGAAAATGAAAAGGGAAGCATGTAACCTTCTCAGTTACTTTAAAATGAAGTTTTTGGGAGGTTTTTGAAATTTCCATGTTTGAAACCCAAAACCACTTCTCTTCATGCTTGACTTCATAAGACAAAGTTTAGGGTTAGGGGGTATAGATACATGATTTGTATGGTTTGAATATGTCCAGACCTTTTTTTATCAAGTTTAATGCGCTTACTATATGTATGACATAAGAAGACTATGTACTTTGGTTTTTCATTTTTCTAATTTTTTTTAATTTTCCGCTGATACGTCCAAAACGTATCTACTTTCCCGAACACTTTTGCTATTGTTTTGCCTCTAATTTGTGTATTTTGGATACAACTAACACGGACTAACGCTGTTTTCAGCAGAATTGCTCTAGTGTCTCGTTTTTGTGCAGAAATCCAACTTTTAGGAAAATCCTCGGAACTTATGCGAAAGGCCCTATTTTCCCAAAATACTGACGGAGCCAGAAGGGCAAGCCAGGTGGGGGCCCGAGGCCCCCACACACTAGGCCGGCGCGGCCCAGGAGGGGGGCGCGCCGCCTTGTTGTGTGGGCGCCTCGGCGGCCCCCCGACGCTCTCCTTCGGACTACATATGCCTTTCGACCTAAAAACGCCAGGGGGTACGTCGATATTTCCAGAGACCATCCAGTACGCCGCCGCCATCGCGAAACTCCGCCTCGGGACCAGAAACTCCGTTCTGGCACTCCGCCGGGACGGGGAATTGGAGGGGATCTTCACCGCCATCACCACCGACGCCTCTCCATCGACCAGCCATGTTTCCCCCATCCATGTGTGAGTAATTCCCCCGCTGTAGGCTGAAGGGGATGGTAGGGATTGGATGAGATTGATCATGTAATAGTCACAAGATTGTTAGGGCATGGTGCCTAGTATTCGTAGATGTTACTTTTATGATATTGTTGCAACTTGTTATGCTTAATGCTTGTCACTAGGGCCCGAGTGCCATGATCTCAGATCTGAACATGTTATTATTTCATCATGATATGCATTGTTTATTGATCTTACCTGCAAGTTGTATACACACGTTGCTGTCCGGAACCCGAGGCCCCAAAGTGACAGAAATTGGGACAACCGGAGGGGAAGGCGGTGATGTGAGGATCACATGTGTTCACGGGTTGTTAATGCTTTGCTCCGGTACTCTATTAAAAGGAGTACCTTAATTTCCAGTAGTTTCCATTGAGGCCCGGCTGCCACCGGCTGGTAGGATAAAAGATGTTGTGCAAGTTTCTCATTGCGAGCACGTACGACTATATATGGAACACATGCCTATTGATTGATTAGTACTTGGATACCGCTTTATTATTACCTGCAAATGCCCTACCATGATTGTTACATGAATTCTCTCATCCATGCAACGCCCGTTCATCCGTCCCTGTGCCTAAAGTATTTTAATCCTGCTGTTTACTATAATCACTACTGCTGTCTTTATTTCACTGCTGCTGTTATTTCACTATTCCTACTGCTATAAAACTGTTGCTACTGATAAACTCTTGCGAGCAAGTCTGTTTCCAGGTGCAGCTGAATTGACAACTCCGCTGTTAAGGCTTACAAGTATTCTTTGTCTCCCCTTGTGTCGTATCAATAAACTGGGTAATACTTCCCTCGAAGACTGTTGCGATCCCCTATACTTGTGGGTCATCAAGACTATTTTCTGGCGCCGTTGCCGGGGAGCATAGCTTTATTTGCAAGTTCACTTGGATTGATATTGTTCGCTGCAAATTCTCCATCATGGGTAACCCTCGCGATACTAAAGTCGCCATATTACCATCCACTACAAGAAAAGGTACAACTCTGAGTACCTCCGCTGCTCTTGATTCACCATCTGTGATAAGTCAACTTGTTTCACCACCACAAACTTCACGTGTTGGTATTTCTGCTGAATCTGAAAATTCCTCTGATAATTTTGATGATGCTTCTACTACTGTGCTTGATAATACTGGTTCATTAGGTCCTTTTCTAGATGCTACAATTGCTAGGTCTAGACAAATTGAAATTACTGAAACACCTAATGAAAATACTGTTACACCTGTTAATTCACCTGAAATTGATGATCTTGATGAAGATTATGTGGAACTTGATGATGATTTTATTGATAAATGCAATGCTACTACTAGTACAAGTAACCTTAAAAAGCTTATTGCACAACATGCTGTTAGATATAAACTGTCTCCTGATCCTAAATTTGCCACATCTCCTATAAACATTAAGGATACAGATTATGATTTTTCTCTTGATTTATCTCATATATCTATTGTTGAGAAAACACCCTTTTGTGGTACTGAAAAAGAGAGTGCTGTAGAACATATGAATGAGCTTTCTGCTTTAAGTAGCTTGTTTTCTGATGATGTTAAGATGCGTACTTATTTTGTTGCTAAGATTTTCCCTTTCTCATTAAAGGATGATGCTAAGATTTGGTATAATAATTTGCCTCCTGATTCTATTAATAGTCCAAGTTGTTTGCTTGATGTTTTCTTTCGGAAATACTTTCCCGCTAGTGCTCAACATATGGCTCTGCAGAGAATTTATAGTTTTGATCAAGAAGATGGAGAGAAATTGCGTGAAGCTTGGGCAAGGTTTTGCTCTCTTATTAGAGCTCGGCCTGGACATGATTTGGAAAAGCATGATTTACTTGATATATTTTATAGTGGACTAACCATTGAGTCTAGGGCATACCTGGATAGTTGTGCTGATTGTGTTTTCAGGAAGAGAACTCCGGACGAAGCTGAAGAATTATTGGCAAAGATAAGCAAAAATCATGATGATTGGTCTACACCTGAACCAACTCCGACACCAATACTGAAGAAGATGGGTATGATTGAATTAAATGATGAAGATATGAGGGAAGCCAAGAAATCTCTTATGGAGAAAGGTATTAAATCTGAAGATGTGAAGAATTTGCCTCCAATAGAAGACCTATGTAAGATAATTCCCCCTTCATCTACAATCGAGGTACATTCTCTTCAACGCTTTGATAGAGGAGATATTCCATATTCAAAACCTCCTGATCAATGTTTAGATGAATTTGATAATTATATTGTTAAGCAAAATAATTTTAATATGAGAGTAGAGAATCATCTAATGGAAAATTCTCAAGCTATTGGTAAATTGCATGATATTGTGGAGAGAACCTCCAATGATGTTAAGATGCTTGTTAAACATTTTAATATAATTCAAACTCAAATTGATCAACTTACTAAAGTGCAAAATGACTTGTTAAAAAATAATCATGAAGAGAAACATGCTTATGAAGTAACAACTAGAGGCGGTGTTTCTACCCAGGATCCTCTATATCCTGAAGGGCACCCCAAAAGAATTGAACAAGATTCTCAACGAACTAAAGAAATTAGTAGTCCTTCTAAGAAAAAGAAGAAGATACATAAAACTGTTGTAGAATCCTCTGAACCTGTTAATGATCCTAATAATATTTCTATTTCTGATGCTGAAACTGAAAGTGGTAATGAACATGATGAAGATAATGATAAGAATGATACTCCTAATAAAGAAGAAATTGAAAAAGAACCTGAAAAGCATGATAAAAATAAAAAGTAAACTAAAGAAGATTTTATTACAAAGAAACATGGTAATGAAAGAGAACCTTGGGTTCAAACGCAAATGCCTTTTCCTGCTATGAAACTAAAATCAAAGGAGGAGGAACAATATAATAAATTTTGTGATTGGATGAAACCTTTATTTTTGCAAATCCCTTTGACTGATGCTATTAAAGTGCCTCCTTATTCAAAGTATATGAAAGATATTGTCTCTAACAAAAGGAAAATTCCCAATGAGGAGATTTCCACTATGCTCGCTAATTACTCTTTTAATGGTAAGGTTCCAAAGAAGCTTGGAGACCCAGGTATACCGACTATTCCTTCTTCCATCAAGAATAATTATGTTAGAACTGCTCTATGTGATTTGGGAGCAAGTGTTAGTGTAATGCCTTTTTCTCTTTACAAGAGACTTGATTTAGATAAGTTGATACCAACTGATATATCTTTGCAAATGGCTGATAAATCTACTGCTATTCCTGTTGGTGTATGTGAAAATGTTCCTGTTCAAGTTACTCAACATTGCTTGATATTAACTGATTTTGTTGTGTTGGAAATGCCTGAAGATGATAATATGTCCATTATTCTTGGAAGACCCTTTCTTAATACTGCAGGGGCTGTTATTGATTGCAATAAAGGCAAGGTTACTTTCAATGTTGATGACAAGGAACATACCGTCTATTTTCCAAAGAGGATTGATAAAGTATATGGAGTTAATACAATTTTTAATGTGAAAACTATCAAAGTGGGATCCATTGATTGTCCTATATATGAGCCTAAAGAAGAATATCAAACTCTTGTGATTGGATCCATATCAATTCAATATAAGGTAACATGATTGATTTGAGGTTTATTTCTTCTTATGACATATAAAATTTATTTGGTAGCAAGACTTGATCAACCTTGTTAACAAGTATATTTTAATGCATAAGAGAGCTAAACAACATTTCTTTCTTTCTTTCTCCCTCCATTTGTTTTACTTGCTGTAGCACTTCTTGTTTTGCAATATGCTTTAGTTGTTTAAGATTTTAGAATTCATTTTCCTGCGCAGTAATAATTACTTTAACACCCAGAAATGTGCATTTTTCGAAGTTCTCAAAAATTTACAAAAATTGTACTGGTAGTCTTATTTTTCGAAGGGGCACCTGGGAGCACCTAGGGATGACCAGTGGGGCACCCCAGGGTGGCACCCCACAGGCCGGCGCAGCCAGCAAGGGGGGCGCGCCACCCTGGTGTGTGGGCCCCTCCTTGCCCCACTTCATCATCTCTTTCACTCATTGCATTCTCTCTCCCGAAAAAACTCGTACTCACTTTCTCTCACTCGCGTTTCTGCTCAAGAACTCGAGATTTCTCGATCTCTTTGCTCAGCCCAGATTTCTGTCTAAAATTTGGCACATTTGCTCTCCGGTATGTGACTCCTTTGATTATCCAATTTGAATTTTGTTTGGTTGAGTATATCTTGAATATTTTGCTGCTGTAGGTAACATGTTTAGTGAGCTTGCATGCTTGTTCTAAGTGGTAGAAACTAGTTTTTGATGCATGTTTAGTACTCTAGCAAGTTCCTATAGTAGTTCCCCTCAATTATATACCTTGAAATCAAATTTTATAATGATTGTTGAAAAATTTCAGAGAAGGAAAATGAACAACTACAACTTTGGAGAGGTGTTCGAAGGAGAGACAACGAGCACGGGAAGGCCCTCGAGGGCATCCACTCGGATTAGACGATCCTATAATGAGGACGTGATTCCACCAAGCTTCGATGAGGACAATGGAGACCCTAATGCTTCATCTTTTCCATGTTATGAGTTTTTGAGCAATGCAAGGTTGCTGGATGATTTCTTGACTCTCGTCAGAAAGGCGGGTTTAACCGCTTATATGGAGGATGAGAGGAAGCAATACTACATGCTTACTAAAATCTTTGTGGAGAGCTTCAAGTTCAACAACAAGCACTTCCACCCGTCGGTTGCATTCAAGATCTATGGTAATCCTGTTACTATGAAGTTGAAGGATTTTTGTGCTGCATTGGGTATTGCCCCTGCAGGTACAGCAAGGAAGATTGAGGACAACCCCAGGGTTTTGCTGGAGCTCTATCGAGAAATTACAAATGACGATTGCCGCACCATTCAGCGTGGCAAGATAAGAAACATTCAACTCCCCGCCATTAAGTATTTTGCTTATTACCTTGCTACTAGCATTCTTGGTAGGGACAACACTAGTAATATTTCTAGTTATCATCTTGCTTTCTTAATTGCTGCACTCACTGGGGAGACACCTTATCATCTTGGTTCTGTTATTGCTCGCCGTTTGTCTAACAAGGGGCCTATTTATGGGGGAATAATTGCATCGCGTATTTTGGCACGTCTAGATCTCCCTCTTGACCCTACTGATGTAGAAATACCACCTGTTAGGTTAGATATTGCTGCTATGAAGAGTCACCAATTTGTTACAGCTGACTCTAGTATGGATAATATTGTTTATAGAATGTTATTTGCTGACGGGGATGAGAGGGAAGTCCTCTTGCCCCAAACAGATTTGTTCAGTGTTGGCAGGAAACCATGGTCGCGCTCTAAGGAGGAGGTGGATGAGCAACTGAAGATACAAGGCTTCCACCAGCAACATGACTCCGAGGACCCTGAGCCCTCCTACGACTACACCGTCACGTACCCTATTGCTTCTTCCAGCACATACCTAGAACCGGGTCGTTCTTCGTCGTACTACGGAGACACCACTCCATGGGGACCGTGGGAATGAACTCCACTTAGGCCAAAAGCCTAAGCTTGGGGGGAGGTATACCGACATCACTCATTCTTTGCATATTATGGTTGCTAGATACTTGTACATACTTGTTTAGTTTCTTAGAGTGGTTTTCTAATGAGAGGGAGATGATATTTGGGGAAGTGCTGTCCAAAAACAGATTCTGGGCTGTTACCAAAAAAATTCGTACACACAGCCAGAACGTTATTTTGAGTTGCAAATTTTTGAGCATGTGCCCCAGGTTGTTATCTAACTTTCATTAGTTGAACAGTTTTTGAGCTGAGCAACGGAAGATTTTCGTTAATTTCGATTTCTGTACTGCTGTCAGGTTTTGGCAGATTTCTGCCAAGATACATGATTTGTATGGTTTGAATATGTCCAGACCTTGTTTATCAACTTTAATGCGCTTACTATATATATGACATAAGAAGACTATGTACTTTGGTTTTTCATTTTTCTGATTTTTTTAATTTTCTGCGCATTTGAATCATATCTTGGTCAAATCCTAGGTTTGTCCAAGATTTAGACAAGTTTAACACGTGAAAACGAATAAGTAAGCCTGGATCCTTCTTAGTCAGTCTAAAATGAAGCTTTTGGGAGGTTCTTGAAATTTCCATGTTTGAAACCCAAAACCACTTCTCTTCATGATTGACTGAGTTTAATTTGGGTTTTAGGGGTAGATATATAAGTGATTTTTCTGGTTTGAATATATATGTCTAGACCTTGTTTATCAACATGAATGCTTACTATACATATGACATAAGAATGCTATGTGCTTTGGTTATTCATTCTTTTGATTTTTTCTGATTTTTTAGGGCCATTTGAATCTTGGTCAAATCCTTGGTTTGACCAAGATTTAAACAAGTTTAAAACATGAAAATGAAAAGGGAAGTCTGTATCCTTCTTATTTACACTACAAGAAAAGTTCTGATAGACAACGTCTCAAAATCGTCCGCTAAGGGGTATTTTTCGTCGCCTATGGGCCTAACCCGACGATATGGGTTCCGTTGTGGAAACTGCGTCAGGCAAAGTCCAACGACGATTTTTTCGGTCCGTCGCGCTTGGGCGCCCTTCCGCCACGGAAAATCGGACCGTTGCGGAAGTGTTTTCGGGAGCCCGTTGGACTGCGACGTCATGCAACCGACACGTGGCAGACGCCGTTAATCGCGCTTAACGGCGTTAACCTATTGAAACCCCGTGGTAGATGGTAGGCCCACACGAGGCCTGCCACGTCTTAAGCGGGCCGGGCCAGATGACATAGTTTGACCGGTCAACTATATAGCTGGGCTGGTCCATTAGTTACGTGGGCCGGGCCTAACCTCTAAGGTTGACTGGTCAAAACTTAAATGGGCCGGCCCATTTAACATGTGGGGTCCACCTTACAGCAACTGGGCCGGCCCATTTAACATGTGGGGTCCACCTTACAGCAACTGGGCCGGCCCAAGAAGCAAGTGGACCGGGCCAAAAACACAGGTGGGTCCCACTTTCCTGTTAAAAGGCCGGCCCATTTAGTGTGTGGGGTCCACCGTATAGCAAATGGGCCGGCCCAACAAGCTAGTGGGCCGGGCCAAAAACACAGGTGGGTCCCACTTTCCAGTTAAAGGGTCGGCCCATTTCGTTTGTGGGGTCCACCATACAGCAAGTGGGCCGGCCCAACAAAATAGTGGGCCGGGCCAAAAACACAGGTGGGACCCATCTTCCTGTTAAAGGGCCGGCCCATTTAGTATGTGGGGCCCACCATATAGCAAGTGGTCTGGCCCAGCAAGATAGTGGGCCGGGCCAAAAAACACAGGTGGGTCCCACTTTCCTGTTAAAGGGCCGGCCCAATTAGTATGTGGGGTCCACCATATAGCAGGTGGGCCAGCCCAACAAGATAGTGGGCCGGGCCAAAACACAGGTGGGTCCCACTTTCCTCTTAAAGGGCCGGCCCATTTACCATGTGGGACCACCATATAGCAAGTGGGCCGGCCCAACAAGATAGTGGGCCGGGCCAAAAACACAGGTGGGTCCCACTTTCCTCTTAAAGGGCCGGCCCATTTATTATGTGGGGTCCACCAAAAAGCAAATGGGCTGGCCCAACTAATTAGTGGGCCGGCCCAGTAGTTGGTGGGGTCCACCTTAAAGCAAGTGGGCCAGCCCAATTAGTGTGTGGGGTCCACCGTAAATCAAATGGGCTGGCCCAAGAAGTAAGTGGGCCAGCCCGTTTAGTTGCTGTTTATATGCCGGCATAATATGCGCTTTAGGATTTTGCGGGCAGGCACATATGTGATTTCGCTTAATTGGGCCGTTTAAGGGATGGGAATTCGTGATTTTGATACTGAGAATATTTACGCAGCATTGATTTCTGTCGGATAGCCTCACTTACCACAAGCACCAAAGAAAAAATGCGCGAAAGAACTATAAAAACTAACTAAATATTACATCACCAAGGCATTGAAAAAAATATTCTGAGAACCCAGAGAAATTGAATGGTAATTAAACCTAGCAATACAATGAAGCGATCCGGCAATCTTTTAAGTTGTCCATGCAGCACCTATATCTGAAACAAAGACATTACAAGTTAAGACAGCAACAATGGAAAGGCAAAGACACTACAATATTGTTTGGCAAAGAATTTGGAACTCATCATTTCGTCGTTATAACAAGATCATTGTAATGCGCACAATAAGCAAACAAAGAGTGCATGCCGCATACCAACAGCCAATATAACAGAGCATGTTAGAATGAAACAGCAGACTTACTACTGTCGAGTCCCATGCAAACCAACATGTTCAGGGAGTACAAAATTGGCATGAACAACATAGTAGCAGGCTATAAATTTTGTAACAACGACTGAGCAAGATGAAGTTATGATGGCTACATCTACAGAGCAGGGAATGTAAACCAAAAATAGAAGTTACGATGTCAAAAGCTAAAGAGGAGGGAATGTGAACCAACATGTGCCAAGTGCAATTACTTCACTTTGGCCGTGAACTAAATAATACTCCTGAACTTATAGTGAAGGGGATGCAAATCAAGATGTTTCGGGATATAAACTTGTAATGAGCAACACATGGAGGATAGTTAATGCTGGAGCTTAGGATGGACCAGATACAGAATATAGTGGGATCACCTGTGAACTTGTATAAGAGGGAATGCAAACCAATATGTTCAGCTTTCCATATGTGAGCGTCATGCCAAGTCAGAGAAACAAGTCAATAATGCAGCTTTTGAAGAACATGATGGCACGCAAAATTATTATCTAGTAGTATGACAAGTTTATTTGTACTACAGGCTAGATAGCAGAGTGATAGCATGCCAAACTAAGTCCTTACTTTGTTAGCTTACAATGAACTAGATACAAAACAATGGCATCACCTGTAGTACAGGGAATGCAAGCCAACATGTTCATGGAGTAAAAAATTGGCACAAACAACATAGTAGCAGGCCATAATTTTTGTAACAACGACTGAGCAAGATAAAGTTATGATGGCTAGATCTACAGAGCAGGGAATGTAAACCAAATATAGAAGTTACGATGCCAAAAGCTATAGAGCAGGGAATGCGAACCAACATGTGCAATTACTTAAAATTGGCCATGAACTAAATAATAGCAGGATGTTACTATAATACCTACAGTATAATTTTTGTAACAACGACTGAGCAAGATAGAAGTTATGATGGCTACATCTACAGAGCAGGGAATGCAAACCAAAATGTTCAATCGCTTAAAGTTAGCAATGAAGTAGAAAATAGCAACGTGTTACGGTCATAGCTAGGAATGAACTAAAAGAGCTTCAGACAAACAAGCATCTGAACCCAGAACATGGCGCTAAAACAAGGGACTTACATTAGGAGAAGCACTCTGTGGGAGTCACAACAGATCTTCCTGGGGTTGATAGATCCGGTGATGAAGTACGCTACATGTGCTACTTGGGGTTGGAGAGACGGCCATTACACTTCATGGTTACTCATCTCATCTGCAAAAACGTAACGGCGCGTCGTTAGCACAAACAGGTTCCCCCAAGATTAAACAAGAACTTGCAGGCAAGCAATAGAAAAGCGACAGTAGAAGAGTTTAGATCATGCATCGCGCCGGTGAAGCAGATCCGGTTCATGCACGGCGGTGTCGGTGAGCAAGATCCGATGCGGTGGACGACGGATCCGGCGGCGGCTCCGGCGGGTGGACGATACCGCAGCTGAAGCGACTGCGGTAGACTGCCGGATGAGCATATGGTTTCGAGGTTCGGCGGGGATGATCCGGTCCGGTTGATGACGGCGTCGATGAAGCGGCTCCGGCAGGCAGCCGGATGACGAGGATCGCGAGGGCTCGGGTAGGCCAGGGAAGTCCGGCGGGGATGTTCCGGTGCGGTGGTCGTGGAGGTGGTAGAGAGAGGGACTTGAGAAGTTCCGGTGGGTGGTCTCAGATGAGAGACTGAAGGAAATGTATTTTTTTTGGGAGGGTTTCCAGGCTAGGGAGGTGGTGATCGAAAAAATGACGGGCAAACCCCTCACCAACCGACTTTGCTGTCATCTCCACAGGGGTAGAATGGGAATTTGGAAGCGTGTGAAATTTTTGTATTTTGTGGGCGGGAAGTTTTGCCGCTATGAGATTTTGAATTTCGCTAAGGTACAAGTATAATGATAAAAAATTGTGAGACCGTACTAGTACCTCTGTTCAAGGCCGACTGTAAAATCAAATCATCATCAAGTTGAACATCGGTTACTACCATGATCATCATCGGACACAGATCTGGTGACATGCACCTGAAATTGGTGCATTCGTTGCAAAGTATAATGCTAAAAAATTAGTGACCGTACTAGTACTTGTTCAAGCCCGAGTGCAACATCAAATCATCATCACGTGGAAAATTTGTTACCATGATCATGATCTATCTCTAAATTTGGCGCATCCGCTAAATCTGGCAAAGTATAATGATAAAGAAATTGTGAGACAGTAGTAGTACTTCTGTTCATGGTCGAGTGCAACATCAAATCATCATCACGTTTAAAATTTGTTACCATGATCATGATCTACCTCTGAAAATGGGCGCATCCGCTAAAACTTGCAAATTATAATGATACAAAATTGTGATAACGAACTGGGACTTATGTTCAAGGTCGAGTGCAACATCAAATCATCATTACATTGAAAAGTGTGTTACCATGATCCTGATCTAGCTCTGAATTTGGCGCAGCCGCGAAATCTCGCAAAGTATAATGATAAAGAATTTGTGAGCCAGGATAGTAGTACTTCTGTTCAAGCCCGAGTGCAACATCAAATCATCATCACGTTGAAAATTTGTTACCATGATCATGATCTATCTCTGAATTTGGCGCATCCGCGCTAAATGTTGCAAAGTATAATGATTAAAAAAATTGTGAGACCGTACTAGTACCTATGTTCAAGGTCGAGTGCAACATCAAATCATCATCACGTTGACAATTTCTGTTACCATGATCCTCTATTTGGGGATGCTGCTCCCACACCACACCAGCGGCCCCAAACGGCAGCCATTTTAAAATTAAAATTGACATTTAAAAACCCAAAATCATACGAAATTTATACCAAAGTAGCTCGACTTTAAACATAACTAAACTTAAACTTAATCCTGGTCAACGGGCCGTCGGTTGGGGCGCTCGACGGCACTGCCTCGTCGTTGTTCTTAGCCATTGCCGCCTGCTTTCGTGCCCGCTTCTCCTTCGTTGCTTCGCGCATCTGGCGGTGGAGCATGGCGGCCGGCGGCGCTGTCCCCGCGCTTCCAGCCTTTCCCGAGAAGCTTCGATCTCGGCGCGCCTCGCCTGCTGGCGAGCGAACTCGTCCTGGTGGCGATGAGCGTTGAGCTCTGCGAGCTTCTGTCGCTCCGCCTCCTTGAGGCGGCGTCCCGCCTCCTCCGTGACCGCTCGCTGGCGCGATATCTCGAGGACGTGCTCGAGGTTCGCGTCGTTGACGAACTCGCGCTCCTCCTCCCTCAACCGCTGGTATCGTTGTGCGTTCAGCGACGCGAGGATCGCCGCCTGCTCCGGGTCGGTGGGGGCCTGCGGCGGCTCGCCCGACTGCGCTGACTCCTCGATCCGCCGCCTCTGCTTCCGCTTCTGCTACGTAGACATCGTGCCAGGACTCGAACCGTGGGTCCTCGTCCTCGTCGGAGCTGTGCTCGTCGTCGGCCTGCAGCTCCGGCTCCGGCTCCGGCTGCGGCTGCCGTGGTGGTGGAGGCAGCGCGCGGCCGTTTAGGCCAAGCATCGAGTAGGTGGTCTTCAGACGGCGCGGCATCTTGATGTGGAGAGTAGAGAATGGAGCGGCGGTGGTGGACGGCGTACGTCCTATATATCTAGCGGTGGCAACTGCCCACATTTACGGCGACTGGACGCCGCGTGGCCAGTCGCTGCCTCGGTTTCCGCGCGGGAGGCCATTTAAACGCCGACGACCAACCTTCCCGCGTCGTGGCCAGTCGATGCGAACCGTCGCGTCCTCTCGGGGATGCCGGAGATTCTATCAAGCTCGAAAAATGGCCGGCGCCGTTTGGAGCGCACCGGTGCGAGCCATAAAACGACGCCGGCCCCCAAATCGCTATCAGGCAGGGCCGCCGGTGGAGATGCTCTGAATTTGGGGCAACCGCTAAATCTTGCATAGTATAATGATAAAAAAATTGTGAGACCATACTAGTAGTTCTGTTTAAGGCCGAGTGCAAGATAAAATAATCATTACATTGAAAATTTGTTACAATGATTGCAAACTATAGCAATAACAGGAAAAAATGCTCAAGGATTACAATAACAGCAAAAATTCTCAAATACAACAAGTCGAAATAACTCAAATGATACAAGCCATACAAATGGCATCATCGGCAAAACTGCATTTCTGTTAGGTAGAATTCATCGGAGTGCAAGTAACAGCTGGCTTTCCATTAGATCTGCAGAGTAGATTATTAAGGATCTGCTCAATCCAAGCTTGCCTATTTTTCAATTCATGTATCTCATTGACTGTTATGATGATATTTGAATCTATTTCATCTCTTTGCTGCTGAATTATATCAAGTGATTCGTGTGCAAAGGCAGCGATTGTTTGCGCTGGAATGGCTGGGACAGTAGCTATCATCTGACAATCAGATGAATTGGCATTGTCACGGCTGTGCTGTGGAAAGACCTGGACACTTGATGTACATGCCTCGCCATCTGCCTTCCTTGCTCTATTCAGGGGCTGAAAACAAGACAGTGCAAGTTACAAAACCATACAATTTGAGAAAACAACCATACTATTAGTTGTCACAGATTTTTGCAAAGCATCAAAACAGATGGCAGATTTTCACAAAGCACAAGGCATAATATAACAAAGCAAGCTATCAACCCCAATGCAACAGGCAGAGCAACCGGATGGCAAATATGAACAAAATAAATCAAGTAACTAGACAGTCTGTGCCTAATAAAATAAGCCAGGAAACTGCATAACAGCTGTCTATTAAAATTGACACTTGGAAGGGGTGCTTCAGATCCCTTAAGTTCCACAAAAGTGGTAGCCAGACATTCCCTAAATTTCATTATTTTAATCATCAGCCAGCCATGGGAATGCCTCAGATAAAAGAGAAATATATCCATTTGGTGCCAAATATAAACGAGCAGGACCAATTAAGACAGATTAGACAAAGAACCATTCTGGGATTCATATAAACTGACATATTATTTCAATGTTTAACCCATGAGCGCAATATAAGGGAAGGAGAAACAAACAAATGAACCATTTTGTGCCTAAAAATAAAAGATGGGTCAGCCAAAAAGTAACAACAAATCTTATTTATGATACCTATCAAGGTGGATTTCCTACTACAGAAGGTGGCATTGGATTAATCAACGGTGAAATCCAAAAAAGTCTTACAAAAAACAAATATGCTCATTATATCCCACAACAAGCATGTCGAGATAGTCGCAAGGTTTATATGTTTTAATCATCACCAACTCAATGAATCAAGGACTAATAACCAATTGAATCATCATCTGACTCATATTCACCAAGCAAAACATTCTTATCATTATGGAAGAAATCCAGAAGACATAACAGTATGAGGAAGTGCATGAGCAATCAAACATTATGTGGCTAGAATAAAATGCCAGATCATTTAAGTTAAGCAGAACAATTAAATTGGTTTAATCACGATCAAACAAAAAAAGATTAGACAGGCAATAGAACAAGTTTGAGAAGCTAGCAGGAAAATGAACGAAGACGTGCAGTCATACAAATAGCATGATTTATTTCAAACCAGTTATCCTATCTATATGGAGAGTAAATGTGTTAAACACAAACTGGTTCCAGCACGATAAGCATATCAATACAAAAATGAAAGGTACTTACTGGATTATAGGGGTGATTCACTCCACGATTTGCTGTGTTCCATGTGATAGTGCAACATGAAATTACAGCAAAGAGTTAGGGTTGCAGCTCTTGAAGAAAAAAAACAATGAAGAATTTAAATGTACCAGAGCAATGAGTTCACACATGTACTACAGGATGGCAAAAGGATAGCAGAAAGGAAATTGTAATTGGCATTTACCGTCATTGTTTACAACAAAACAGATGGAAATTATAATGTAAAACCTTGTGAACACAGAAGAGCATGTAATGGCGGAATATAAAACAACATTTTGCAACGAACAAAACAGACGGCGGCTATGGTCCCAAAGACACAACTTTGTCACCCGAGAATAAGAAAAGCAAACAAACATGTAGGTTTCCTAACAAAAATAGATGAATTACATAGCATGCAATTACTGTTCTAACATTAGGACGAACTAGATGGATACTATAGGGGTGTTTCTTGAGAGTTTATAGAGCAGGGAACGCTTTGCTAGTCTTAGTATGAACAAGACAAAATTAATACTATTTTTTGCAACACACAGTACAATCATAGACGCTCACACGTACATACATACACTCATCACTCAGGCACACACACTACCCCTTCAAGCACCTTCAGGAAACTGCATCCAAGAAACTGTTCCGACGGGTATTGAGATTGACGAAGTCACCACTAGCACCACAATGTCATCGGGAACGCCGCGTCCCACAGAAGAATATTCCTCCATTTTTGAGACACCAAAGCGTTAAATCTGGGGGTGCCACTGCCCTCCTAACCATCCAACCACAAAGGTTGGTTCTCGATGATTTGGTACTTGACCTTGACTACCTGATAGCTAAACTGAAGTCGGTGTCAGGCTAACAAGCAAGGTGCGGCGTCGTTGCTTGACGTGAGTCGGTGTGATGCCATCACAAGATGAAGTGCATGGTCCATGTGATCTGGATTAGGGGATACTAGCATAATACCCGTGTGTTGCAACGGGTTAATAACGAAAGATGGCTCCCTCCAAATATAGAATAAATGGAATATAATCGCAATGTCTATGTCCAGGATGTGTGGCCACATGGTCCTCATTTTTCTTTAGAATCTGTGGTACGTCAGTATCATACAATGTGCTTATTTTTTGTCATCACTGAGACAACTCTGATGCTCGATCGACCGATCCGAGTTGATCAATCGACCGATCTAATTAACATGTTTGAACAGACGATCGAATAATTCATAGTATTTATTGAATGATACTCCCTCCGTGCCAAAAATAAGGCGTCTAAGGATTAGTTAAAAGTCAATGTTTTTAAAGTTTGACCAAGTTTACACACAAAAAATATAAATATTTACAATACTAAATCATTATCAATAGAGTCACCCTAAAGTATAATTTCTTAATATGTCAATTTGATATTGAAAATGTAAATATTTTTTAAAATATTTGGTCAAAGTTCGTAAGGTTTGACTTTTGAGTTTTGACCAATCCTTAGACGCCTTACATTTTGGGACGGAGAGAGTATATCGTAAAAGGTGCCCATTTTACACCATCTTTTTTAACAAAACACGGTACAATATAAATGCTCACTAAATGCATACTCGCTCCTACGAACGCACAAATGCACATGCAATCTCTATGAACACCTTCAAGATACTTTGTCTGAGAAACTGATTTGTCGAGAACACACGTCGATACGTGGCCCCAATCGAACAGATATTTCTCTTTATTAATGAAACACCCACGCATGAAACATGTTTTTTTAGGGAGAATGTCACTGCGCTCCAAAACATGTGGTTGATTCTTGTGACTAACCTCTTAAAAGCTGCAGGGTATGAAAGCTTTGTTTTTTTTAAGGATTTTTAGTTGCATAAGTGTTGAGATTTGTATGTCCTACGAATTTTAAAGGGAAAATGCATGCACGTGCAAAAATTAGGAAAAGAAACCTAGAGTCATATAGATTGTCACTGTATGTTTGCGAATGAAAGAAAAGTTAGAAAATTTAAAGTAGCACGGCAAGAGGAGCCTAATCAATGGGTCTCTTTTGGCCTTTTTCTTTTTTGCCGATTGTGTCGATCTAACCGGGATTGCCGAACACGCGTTGATGAACTACGGCAGAGGAGAAAGGACGGATCACCCGCCGATCTTTTACGTAACTATGCCGTAAAGGATATAAAGATTGACCGGTACAAAAACCATCTCCATCAATCTACGCTCGTTAAGGAGAGGGTTCCTTAGAGAATTAAAAGGTGAGCGAACAATAAAGATGTGTGGCTGGACCGATCTATGCTTGTCTTACCGATTAGAATTATGAAAGGGATGCTGATTTTGCTACCTAGTGCTACGGATTGGATTTTGGTCGTGACCTAACTAATCCCGATAAGAACTCCTCATGGAGCCGGTCACGCTGACCTTACTTTTTATGTTCGGGTGAGTTGTATACACGTTTGACGTACCATCACCAACCACCGCGGCCTATTTTAAATTTAATAGTAAAGATAGTTTATATGACAAGATTATGGGGGGATTGTTAGTAGTAATCTTATCAATGTGGTTGGCTAGTAAAGGAGCTAGCTTAGTCATGAAGTATCCAAGGTATGTAGAGAGAACTGTAGAATGGGGAATGTTCTAGAGTAAGATATTTACGAGTAGTATGAAATATCTAGAGTTTGTAGAGTATTCTAGAAGTATGGTATAGGGTTTGGATTCTGGCACATGGCAACAATCTATAGGGTCATGTACAAAAATTTAAATAGAGTATCACCCGTCCCATGTAAGTAAGCTTTGTACCACTGAGATATCCAATAAAGCTTCCTAGTAGTAGTAGCCCTGTGTGTAAGTGTATGTGAGGCACAAGCTTCCTAGTATTATAAGCCCTGTGTGTGAAGCACATCAAGACAGAGAGCTCGAGGAGTGGCATGGGCAAATGCGCAGGATCCTGCCATCTGCCACGCGCATTGAGAGCGGGGCGGAGCTGGATCTATGGGACACATTCTAGTTGACCAAGACATGCTTGAACCTTCTATGGTAACAGACCAAAACGTGTAGGGGGGAGGGGGTCTGGTTACCTCGACGGCGGCTTCGTGTAGTCATACTCGGCATCCTTGCGGGTCACGTCGACGACGGCGGGGGTGCTGCGGTTGCGGTGGGCGTCGGCGTCGAGGAAGCAGATCTGGGGCGGTCGATGATGGGTTCGGGGAAGCAGATCTGAAACGAGGGAGTCGGTGAAGCAGATCCGGTGCAGTGCACGGCGTCGTTGGTGAAGCGGATCAGGTACGGCAGACGAGGGAGTCGGTGAACTCAGATAGTGCAGTGCACGGCGGCGTTGGTGAAGCGGATCTGGTGCTGCGGATGAAGCAGTCGGTGAAGCAGATCCGATGCAGTACACGGCGGCGTTTGTGAAGCGGACCTGGTGCTGCGGACGAGGGAGTCGGTGGCCTCAGGTAGGTGAGGTGGTATGCCGGCTAAGTACGGCTGGGATATTCCGGTGCGGTGGTCCGGCAGGTGAGAGATGATGGGCCTGGAGTATTGCGACAGATTTTTTGCGGAAATGGGGAAGACGAATGGAAGGCGGTAGACTATATATATCAGAGGGGGTGTGTAAATTACGAACGAGACCCCAACCAACGCCGGCTTCACTTGTCTGCCTTTGCGTCATTGCTAATAGGGTCGAAAGGGAATCCGAAATATGTGTATGGAGGCGGGAGTTTTGGCGCTCAACTCGTATTTTGAATCTCCCTGGTGTATAAGCAAGACAAGATACTAGATATTGAATCCTAGTCCAGGGAATACAAGTACAGTAGTACAAAAATACTGTAATGTCTACATTGCATGATGCTGATCTACCTTGCGTTAGTGTTTGTACTTTGTAGTGGTAGCTAAGTGGTGCAAAGAAGACATATTTGTAATTTCTACAACTTAGATATGTCTTTATACATCCGTATTAGACAAAACTAAGACACCTCCTTTTAGACGAAGGTAATATTAATTTTGAATCTCTTTGTACTAATGTTGATGATTTTTAATAGATCTTCAGAGTTTCGTAGAAAAAAACTAGGCTCCTCTCGAGAAACAAATAAGCATACAATTAATTAAGTACGTGGGCGGTTATTATTATTTTAACAGGGAAACTGCATTCGTGCCCTATGGCCCGTCATCTTCAAAACCGTCCAAATGCATGCATCTAGCGACGGGCGGTTTCCAAGCCCTGGCGTGGCGGTTAACATTCGTCTTCCTCATTTCGTCTTCTCCCTGACACTCTCGCCTGTGCCCCTCTCTCGCTACCCTCCATGGAAGCGTTCTACCAAGGACACACTTTCCTCGCTCATGGAACAACCACCATTACGGCGAACTATACCAATATGGCGTCTAAGGTGGAGGAACACATCAACAAAATCGAGTTGATACTGGAGAAAGAAGACTCGTACAAAATTGTTGGCCTAGACGTAGAGTACACCTATGGGCCTGAACAGAAGGCTGCCCTCATACAGTTGTGCATGGGCACAGACTGCCTCCTGTACCAGATTTCCTCGGCCGACCAGCCCTGCCCCAAACTCGCTGACTTTCTTGGCAGGCCTGACATAACATTTGCAGGTGTTGACATCGGCAACGACATTACCAGGCTTGGGCGTTGCAACCTCTCAGTGGCGAACTTCGTGGACATCCAGAAAAGGTGGAAGCCTGCCGATTCCACTAGTAACAATAAGGATTCGTTGGCTGACTATGCTGCGGCCATTATAGACAGCCAGTACAAATCTATCATGAAAAAACTTACGAAAGAGGAACACAAGCTGTGGAAGCAGGTGCCCTTGTCCATGAAGCATATCCTGTATGCAAGCATCGACGCATACGCAACATATGAGGTATACAGGCGAATAGTGAACTTTGAGAAGGGTCAACAAAAATTGGCGGAATTCCAGGACAGCGGGAGTAAGAAGAAGAAGAAGAAGAAGAAGAAGAGCAACATGGTACAGGCTGTGGAAGCTGAAGAGGAAGACCACTGAAAAGGATAGCCTAGTGTTAAAAGTAGTACAGTACTAGTATGTATACGATCGTGTGTGTATGCACCCAGTGATAAGTAGTACAGTATATTTTATCTTGCAAGTAGTTTTAAAAGTAGTACAGTACTACTGTAGTATGTACGATCGTGTGTGTATGCTCCCAGTGTCATGAGTACATAACTGATGATAATAATACTAATATGTATGGTAGATCTTTTTTTTTATCTTGCATACTCCCTACGATCCATAATAAGTGTGCCGTTTCACTCTAACAGCATCCACTGTGTTGTCCACAACAGCTATCCTCGTCCACAAGCAATAAGTGTAGTCCATGCCCATATATAGAGTGGACACGTACAAGCTTTTGGTTGCCCATAAGTAAATAGTAATTATTTTACTCTGTGCTCTGTCTTGCATGTGTGTACTTCTAACAAATATGTGCGTCCCAGCGTGTGCCAAAGTTAACCTTATACTGAGTATATTGTACTATAGTATTACTCCCTCCGATCCACATTACTTGATGCTAAAATGGAAGTATCTATAGTTACAATATGTCTAGATACATCTACATTAGAGTCATCTAAACCATGATTAAGCCGAACCTCTGCCCCAAGACATGACATCTCTTCTACGTAGTAGAATGCTCTCCGTCCATAATAAAATATAATCAATGGATGGGACTGGATACCTTTGTTGGGAAGGTATCGTCACCTGCCGAGTAGGGTGTATGTAGGCATCCTATCACGATCCAGTAGTAATATCCATCTCCCAGTGACCCAGTCTATGTATGTGTCTTGTCTTGTCGATCCATGGACATGGCACCTACGAGGTACTCCACTGCTGATGATTTTGTAGAGTACGTATATTTATATGAGCACGATGCTTTGTACAAAGTTGTCCCGGTCACCTCAAGGTTGCATTAGCAGGACGAAAAACAGTTAGTCCCTTTCTATATAACGACGTGAGTTCATCAAACGCGACGTCGCCCGGCAAGGCGCAGCTCGACGCCTCCAATGACACATTCACGGTGTCCGCCCTGCTCCTCGAGTGCGCCAACGAGCACGACGCCGGCCCATTCGCCCACATCTTTGCCGTGTACAGAGGCCACACGCACGCGGCCGCCCTAACGCACACGGTAGACACGATGGTGGTCGAAGTCGAACCGAGCACGCCGATGATCAGGACGAACACGGCGCCGTCCTCCCCTTCGGCGATGATCCGCAGGCACGGCGAACCCGGCACCGGCACCAGCACCTCGAACACTTTGGTCGTGTTGTACGGCGGGAGCTTGTGCACTTGGATCGAGTGGGCCGCTGCAAAGTGGGCGACGAGCGCTGTTGGCGGGGCGGCGAAGTCGCAGCCGGGCTCCGTGCAAGCGCAAGGGGCGTGCGGGCATGCAATCTTGTGGTCGTGGACCTGGTGGTAGGCCACCAAGCTCCCGCAGCTGCTGTGGGGGCACTCAACCGTCGCCGCTGATACGACGGCGTCCATTGCCGGGTCGTGCTCGAATCCGCCGCGGGGTTCCACGCACCTATGGCACCGGTTCCCGGGAAGCTCGCTGAGGCAGCGGCCGCAGGCCAAATGATTACCCTTGCACTGCACAAATCAAAGTTCATGGATTGCCATTTTTGCAGTAGTGAACCCACAAAAGAAACATCAATGGAGTGTGGGAGGGAAAGGGATCGACCTTGAAGACGGGGGGCTTGAGGGGCTGGGAGCAGAAAATGCAGTGAAGCACGGTGGAGTCCATCTTCAGGGTAACGGTGACAGTTTCCAGCATTGCGAGCGCGCGAGGAGTATGTGGCCTATCGATGGCCTCTCTTATCTCCTAGCCTCGAGGCTGGAGTACTCTATTTAAGGGGATGGGAAGGGATTTTGCTTAAGACGAGGAAAACCTACCTCCATCTCAAAGCTTAGCTTATATTATTTTTAGAAAGTCAAATTATGTCAAAATTGACTAAGCATTTACCGAAAATCATGGTAGTTAAAAAATGTGTATCTCCACCATCATACTATTTGAGACTATATTTGTGATGGTAATAGGCACAACTACATACACAAAAATTGACATCATCTGATTATTAGTTATTTGGACTGCGGGATGAACTTTTTGGAACTGTGCATTAAGCACCGGTAACCACTTAGGGCTTCTTTGATTCATAGGATTGACATAGGAATTATGTTGGATTTGATTCCTATGGGAAAATTTCAATCCTACACCTTTCCTATTTCTACACTCTCCACATTCCTTTGAATCAAAGCAGCAGTGCTTCTTTGTTTTTTATAGTAAGTGAAAGGACATCTAAAAAACAGGAGAAATGATCTGGAAGTGCACATAGTTTTATATAAATCAGATGGAGGGGTTACAATTACATATAGTTGGAGTATTCACTTCCGATTCACAAAAAAGGAGTATTCACTTCCACGCTGCATTATTATTAAGTACAGTATAAGTACTACTACAAACAGTTCAGCACAAATATGAAACGAAGAATCCATAAAAAAATAGCAGCCGTACGAACAATCAAGTACTTTTCATCGAAATTTATCATTCCTCATGACAAATTGACAGTTTTTTCAACTACGCAAAGTAGCAGTAGCTACATCTGCTTGCATATGCGAATGTAGAAACGCAGCTCCTTGGACGATCCAGCACCAACGAGGTATGGCCCCGGCACAACGAGGAACGACGTGAGCTCCTCAAACACGACGCCGCCGGCGACGCGCTGCCAGAAGCATCGGCAGACATCTTCACGACATCCCGCCTGCAGTCCGATTTCGAGGACGGCGGCGGGCCGTGCGCCCAGATCTTCACCCTGTAGAGCGGCCACACGGATGTGGCCGAACTGACGCATACCAAAGACAAGACAATGGCCGGGCCGAGCGCGTCGATGTACAGGACGAACACGGAGCCGTCATCCCCTTCGACGACGCGCGGCGTGCAGGGCGAGCTCGGGTGCGTCATGGTCACCCGGACCTCTGTGGACTTGCCATACTCTAACCCGTGCACCTGAATCGAGTGGGCCTCTGCGAGGTGAACGAGGAGCGCCGACGGTGGGGCGGCGAAGTCGCAGCCCTGCTCTCCGTGCGGTTGCACCGGCCGTGCGGGCACGCGATCTGGTGGCTTAGGGACTCGTGGTAGCTGACGATGACCCCGCAGCCGTCATGGGAGCACATGACCTGCGCCGTTCCAGCGATGTTGTACGCGATGGCCTCCAAATTCGTAGCGTTTATTTCCATAGTGCCGTCCATCGCCGCCAGTTGGTTGAATCCGGAGCCGCGCTACTCTTCTTCTGGCGCCGTTTACTTGGAACCTCGCCGACGGTGGCAAGCGGCAGGCCTCATACCACGCTGCAACTCCGATCAATATTAATTGATGGTAAAATGGATGTATCTACAACTATAATGTGTATAGATGCATCTATATTACCATCAAATAATATGAATCGGAGGGAGTACAAGGAATGACAGTTTAGCACAAGTGACACCAGCAAATAAAAATCAATGGACTCTCAGAGTTAAAGTGGGCGACCTTTTTGAAATTGGGGAATATATATGGTGTGTGACAGACAAATGATGCGATAGAGAGAGAGAGAGAGAGAGAGAGAGAGAGAGAGAGAGAGAGAGAGAGAGAGAGAGAGAGAGAGAGAGAGAGAGAGAAAGTGTGTGTGTGTGTCCGTGGCGCGGGGGAGGGGGGGGCGTTTGTTCACTTCTTTGTTTAAAACGAGGATTCGTACAAGGTAATAGAGCCCGCATGCTCGGCTGGGTAGACAGCCAGGAGTGACCCCAACATGGTCGTGCCACAAGGATTCATGTCAAATGAAAAGGGAAGCATGTATCTTTGAATCTTGTCAAATCCTAGGTTTGACCAAGATAATTTAAACAAGTTTAAAACAAGAAAATGAAAAGGGAAGCATGTATCCTTCTTAGTCACTCTAAAATGAAGTTTTTGGGAGGTTTTTGAAATTTCCATGTTTGAAACCCAAAACCACTTCTCTTCATGCTTGACTTCATAAGACGGAGATTAGGGGTTAGGGGGTAGATACATGATTTGTATGGTTTGATATGTCTAGACCTTGTTTATCAATTTTAATGCTTACTATATGACATAAGAAGGCTATGTGATTTTGTTTTTCATTTTTCTGTTTTTTTATTTTTCTGCCCATTTGAATCTTGGTCAAATCCTAGGTTTGACCAAGATTTAGACAAGTTTAACACGTAAATGATTTAACTTGGATTTCCTACCCTTGAATCCATAGGAAACTTTGTTCTAATGCACTATTATAATCAACCGAGTTTTTACACCAACAGGTCTGTCACTTACGTGTGGTGCCCACGCGTGAGGTCCCACACTTCAGTGAGCACAAGTCACGTGCAGTAGGTACGCAAAGTCCCAGCCATCTTCTTTGTCAAGAGAAGACGCATCAGATGCGTATTGGAATTCTGTGGGTCCTTCTGGATCCTTCGGTTGTCCCTCTCACAAAAAAAACAAATCTCTCTCATTCTCGGCCTCGCTCGACTCGCTCGCTCGCTCGCTCGCTCGCTCGCACCTCCTGCTCACTGACAAACCCTGCACAAAAGTCAACATCATCACCCGAAAAAGGGGAGACACCCCCTTCTTCTCTCCTTCCGAGTGATCCCTCTTCCTCCGTGTTTCACTCGACGGGCAAACACCCATGTGCTGCATAGTAATAATAAAAAGGTAGTAGAAAAATCGATATACGAATCTATAATTAAATAGGTTAAACTCGGGTTTTGCCCAGTTCTACAGATCAAGGGTTCAAAAAAAAAATCCAACTACGGGGTTCGAACAACACGATTCTAATCCAAGAATTTTTTCGACCTCATCCAAATGGCCTCAAATTATAGGGTTAGCATCTAGTGCAGTTTGTGTGAAAATGTATGCACTATGTGTGCTATAACTTGTATGTCTTTCAAATTTGAACCAAATTTGAATAAGTTTGAAATATTTGAAAAGGGGCTTTTGGGAGGTTTTTGAAATTTCCATGTTTGAAACGCAAAACCACTTCTCTTCATGCTTGACTTCATAAGACACAGTTTAGGGGTTAGGGGGTATAGATACATGATTTGTCTGGTTTGAATATGTCTAGACCTTGTTTATCAACTTTAATGCTTACTATATAACATAAGAAAACTATTTGCTTTGGTTTTTATTTTTGCTGATTTTTTTTCAATTTTGATGCCCATTTGAATCTTGGTCAAATCCTAGGTTTGACCATGGTTTAAACAAGTTTAAATCATGAATATGAAAAAATAAGCATCTATCCTTCTTAGTCACCCCAAAATGTAGCTCTTGGGAGGGTTTTTGAAATTTCCATGTTTGGAACAAAAAAACCACTTCTCTTCATGCATGCTTGACTTCATAAGACAGAGTTTAGGGTTAGGGGTGTAGATATATACATGATTTTCTAGTTTGAATATGTCTAGACCTGTTTATCAACTTTAATGCTAACTATAGACATAAGAAGACTATGTGCTTTGGTTTTTCATTTTTCTGTTTTTTTCTGAATTTTATTCCCATATATTTGAATCTTGGTCAAATCCTAGGTTCAACCAAGATTTAAACAAGTTTAAAACATGAAAATTAAAAGGTAAGCATGTATCCTTCTTAGTCACTCTAAAATGAAGCTTTTGGGATGTTCTTGAAATTTCCATGTTTGAAACCCAAAACGACTTCTCTTCATGCTAGACTTCATAAGATCGACGGGGGGTAGATACATGATTTGTCTGGTTTGGATATACCTAGACCTCGTTTATCAACTCGAATGCTTACGATATGACATATATAAGAAGACTATGTGCTTTTGTTTTTCATTTTTCTGATTTTTTTGAATTTTGTGCCCACCCATTTGTATCTTGGTCAAATCCTAGGTTTGATAATGATTTAAACAAGTTTAAAATATGAAAATGCAAATGTAAGCATGGATCCTTCTTAGTCTGTCTAAAATGAAGCTTTTGGGAGGTTTTTGAAATTTCCATGTTTGAAACCCAAAACCACTTCTCTTCACATGCTTGACTTCATAAGACATAGTTAATTAATTTAGGGCTTAGGGGGTATAGATACATGATTTGTGTGGTTTGAATATGTATGGACCTTGTTTATCAAATTCAATGCTTACTATATGACATAAGAAAACTATTTGCTTTGGTTTTTCTTTTTTCTGTTTTTTTTTCAAATTTGATGCCCATTTGAATCTGCTTGTCAAATCCTAGGTTTGACGACCAAGATAATTTAAACAAGTTTAAAACATGAAAATGAAAAGGGAAGCATGGATCCTTCTTAGTCACTCTAAAATGAAGCTTTTTGGGAGGTTTTTGAAATTTCCATGTTTGAAACCCAAAACCACTTCTCTTCACATGCTTGACTTCATAAGATAGAGTTTAGGGGTTAGGGGGTATAGCTACATGATTTGTCTGGTTTGAATATGTCTAGACCTTGTTTATCAACTTTAATGCTTACTATATGACATAAGAAAACTATTTGCTTTGGTTTTCCTTTTTGCTGATTTTTTTTCAATTTTGATGCCCATTTGAATCTTGTCTAATCCTAGGTTTGACCAAGATAATTTAAACAAGTTTAAAACATGAAAATGAAAAGGGAAGCATGTATCCTTCTTAGTCACTCTAAACTCGGGTTTTGCCCAGTTCTACAGATCAAGGGTTCAAAAAAATCCAACTACGGGGTTCGAACAACACGATTCTAATCCAAGAATTTTTCGACCTCATCCAAATGGCCTCAAGCTATAGGGTTAGCATCTAGTGCAGTTTTTGTGAAAATGTATGCACTATGTGTGCTATAACTTGTATGTCTTTCAAATTTGAACCAAATTTGAATAAGTTTGAAATATTTGAAAAGGGGCTTTTGGGAGGATTTTGAAATTTCCATGTTTGAAACCCAAAACCACTTCTCTTCATGCTTGACTTCATAAGACGGAGTTTAGGGGTTAGGGGTAGATACATGATTTGTATGGTTTGATATGTCTAGACCTTGTTTATCAACTTTAATGCTTACTATATGACATAAGAAGACTATGTGATTTTGTTTTTCATTTTTCTGTTTTTTTTTATTTTTCTGCCCATTTGAATCTTGGTCAAATCCTAGGTTTGACCAAGATTTAGACAAGTTTAACACGTAAATGAGTTAACTTGGATTTCCTACCCTTGAATCCATAGGAAACTTTGTTCTAATGCACTATTATAATCAACCGAGTTTTTACACCAACAGGTCTGTCACTTACGTGTGGTGCCCACCCTTGAGGTCCCACACTTCAGTGAGCACAAGTCACGTGCAGTAGGTACGCAAACTCCCAGCCATCTTCTTTGTCAAGAGAAGACGCATCAGATGCGTATTGGAAGTCTGTGGGTCCTTCTGGATCCTTCGGTTGTCCCTCTCACAAAAAAAAACAAATCTCTCTCATTCTCGGCCTCGCTCGACTCGCTCGCTCGCTCGCTCGCTCGCACCTCCTGCTCACTGACAAACCCTGCACAAAAGTCAACATCATCACCCGAAAAAGGGGAGACACCCCCTTCTTCTCTCCTTCCGAGTGATCCCTCTTCCTCCGTGTTTCACTCGACGGGCAAACACCCATGTGCTGCATAGTAATAATAAAAAGGTAGTAGAAAAATCGATATACGAATCTATAATTAAATAGGTTAAACTCGGGTTTTGCCCAGTTCTACAGATCAAGGGTTCAAAAAAAAATCCAACTACGGGGTTCGAACAACACGATTCTAATCCAAGAATTTTTTCGACCTCATCCAAATGGCCTCAAATTATAGGGTTAGCATCTAGTGCAGTTTGTGTGAAAATGTATGCACTATGTGTGCTATAACTTGTATGTCTTTCAAATTTGAACCAAATTTGAATAAGTTTGAAATATTTGAAAAGGGGCTTTTGGGAGGTTTTTGAAATTTCCATGTTTGAAACGCAAAACCACTTCTCTTCATGCTTGACTTCATAAGACACAGTTTAGGGGTTAGGGGGTATAGATACATGATTTGTCTGGTTTGAATATGTCTAGACCTTGTTTATCAACTTTAATGCTTACTATATAACATAAGAAAACTATTTGCTTTGGTTTTTATTTTTGCTGATTTTTTTTCAATTTTGATGCCCATTTGAATCTTGGTCAAATCCTAGGTTTGACCATGGTTTAAACAAGTTTAAATCATGAATATGAAAAAATAAGCATCTATCCTTCTTAGTCACCCCAAAATGTAGCTCTTGGGAGGGTTTTTGAAATTTCCATGTTTGAAACAAAAAAACCACTTCTCTTCATGCATGCTTGACTTCATAAGACAGAGTTTAGGGTTAGGGGTGTAGATATATACATGATTTTCTAGTTTGAATATGTCTAGACCTGTTTATCAACTTTAATGCTAACTATAGACATAAGAAGACTATGTGCTTTGGTTTTTCATTTTTCTGTTTTTTTCTGAATTTTATTCCCATATATTTGAATCTTGGTCAAATCCTAGGTTCAACCAAGATTTAAACAAGTTTAAAACATGAAAATTAAAAGGTAAGCATGTATCCTTCTTAGTCACTCTAAAATGAAGCTTTTGGGATGTTCTTGAAATTTCCATGTTTGAAACCCAAAACGACTTCTCTTCATGCTAGACTTCATAAGATCGACGGGGGGTAGATACATGATTTGTCTGGTTTGGATATACCTAGACCTCGTTTATCAACTCGAATGCTTACGATATGACATATATAAGAAGACTATGTGCTTTTGTTTTTCATTTTTCTGATTTTTTTGAATTTTGTGCCCACCCATTTGTATCTTGGTCAAATCCTAGGTTTGATAATGATTTAAACAAGTTTAAAATATGAAAATGCAAATGTAAGCATGGATCCTTCTTAGTCTGTCTAAAATGAAGCTTTTGGGAGGTTTTTGAAATTTCCATGTTTGAAACCCAAAACCACTTCTCTTCACATGCTTGACTTCATAAGACATAGTTAATTAATTTAGGGCTTTAGGGGGTATAGATACATGATTTGTGTGGTTCGAATATGTATGGACCTTGTTTATCAAATTCAATGCTTACTATATGACATAAGAAAACTATTTGCTTTGGTTTTTCTTTTTTCTGTTTTTTTTTTCAAATTTGATGCCCATTTGAATCTGCTTGTCAAATCCTAGGTTTGACGACCAAGATAATTTAAACAAGTTTAAAACATGAAAATGAAAAGGGAAGCATGGATCCTTCTTAGTCACTCTAAAATGAAGCTTTTGGGAGGTTTTTGAAATTTCCATGTTTGAAACCCAAAACCACTTCTCTTCACATGCTTGACTTCATAAGATAGAGTTTAGGGGTTAGGGGGTATAGCTACATGATTTGTCTGGTTTGAATATGTCTAGACCTTGTTTATCAACTTTAATGCTTACTATATGACATAAGAAAACTATTTGCTTTGGTTTTCCTTTTTGCTGATTTTTTTTTCAATTTTGATGCCCATTTGAATCTTGTCTAATCCTAGGTTTGACCAAGATAATTTAAACAAGTTTAAAACATGAAAATGAAAAGGGAAGCATGTATCCTTCTTAGTCACTCTAAACTCGGGTTTTGCCCAGTTCTACAGATCAAGGGTTCAAAAAAATCCAACTACGGGGTTCGAACAACACGATTCTAATCCAAGAATTTTTTCGACCTCATCCAAATGGCCTCAAGCTATAGGGTTAGCATCTAGTGCAGTTTTTGTGAAAATGTATGCACTATGTGTGCTATAACTTGTATGTCTTTCAAATTTGAACCAAATTTGAATAAGTTTGAAATATTTGAAAAGGGGCTTTTGGGAGGATTTTGAAATTTCCATGTTTGAAACCCAAAACCACTTCTCTTCATGCTTGACTTCATAAGACGGAGTTTAGGGGTTAGGGGTAGATACATGATTTGTATGGTTTGATATGTCTAGACCTTGTTTATCAACTTTAATGCTTACTATATGACATAAGAAGACTATGTGATTTTGTTTTTCATTTTTCTGTTTTTTTTTATTTTTCTGCCCATTTGAATCTTGGTCAAATCCTAGGTTTGACCAAGATTTAGACAAGTTTAACACGTAAATGAGTTAACTTGGATTTCCTACCCTTGAATCCATAGGAAACTTTGTTCTAATGCACTATTATAATCAACCGAGTTTTTACACCAACAGGTCTGTCACTTACGTGTGGTGCCCACCCTTGAGGTCCCACACTTCAGTGAGCACAAGTCACGTGCAGTAGGTACGCAAACTCCCAGCCATCTTCTTTGTCAAGAGAAGACGCATCAGATGCGTATTGGAAGTCTGTGGGTCCTTCTGGATCCTTCGGTCGTCCCTCTCACAAAAAAAAAAAAAAATCTCTCTCATTCTCGGCCTCGCTCGACTCGCTCGCTCGCTCGCTCGCTCGCACCTCCTGCTCACTGACAAACCCTGCACAAAAGTCAACATCATCACCCGAAAAAGGGGAGACACCCCCTTCTTCTCTCCTTCCGAGTGATCCCTCTTCCTCCGTGTTTCACTCGACGGGCAAACACCCATGTGCTGCATAGTAATAATAAAAAGGTAGTAGAAAAATCGATATACGAATCTATAATTAAATAGGTTAAACTCGGGTTTTGCCCAGTTCTGCAGATCAAGGGTTCAAAAAAAAATCCAACTACGGGGTTCGAACAACACGATTCTAATCCAAGAATTTTTTCGACCTCATCCAAATGGCCTCAAATTATAGGGTTAGCATCTAGTGCAGTTTGTGTGAAAATGTATGCACTATGTGTGCTATAACTTGTATGTCTTTCAAATTTGAACCAAATTTGAATAAGTTTGAAATATTTGCAAAGGGGCTTTTGGGAGGTTTTTCAAATTTCCATGTTTGAAACCCAAAACCACTTCTCTTCATGCTTGACTTCATAAGACAGAGTTTAGGGGTTAGGGGGTATAGATACATGATTTGTCTGGTTTGAATATGTCTAGACCTTGTTTATCAACTTTAATGCTTACTATATAACATAAGAAAACTATTTGCTTTGGTTTTTATTTTTGCTGATTTTTTTTTCAATTTTGATGCCCATTTGAATCTTGGTCAAATCCTAGGTTTGACCATGGTTTAAACAAGTTTAAATCATGAATATGAAAAAATAAGCATCTTTCCTTCTTAGTCACCCCAAAATGTAGCTCTTTTGGGAGGGTTTTTGAAATTTCCATGTTTGGAACAAAAAAAACCACTTCTCTTCATGCATGCTTGACTTCATAAGACAGAGTTTAGGGTTAGGGGTGTAGATATATACATGATTTTCTAGTTTGAATATGTCTAGACCTGTTTATCAACTTTAATGCTAACTATAGACATAAGAAGACTATGTGCTTTGGTTTTTCATTTTTCTGTTTTTTTCTGAATTTTATTCCCATATATTTGAATCTTGGTCAAATCCTAGGTTCAACCAAGATTTAAACAAGTTTAAAACATGAAAATTAAAAGGTAAGCATGTATCCTTCTTAGTCACTCTAAAATGAAGCTTTTGGGATGTTCTTGAAATTTCCATGTTTGAAACCCAAAACGACTTCTCTTCATGCTAGACTTCATAAGATCGACGGGGGGTAGATACATGATTTGTCTGGTTTGGATATACCTAGACCTCGTTTATCAACTCGAATGCTTACGATATGACATATATAAGAAGACTATGTGCTTTTGTTTTTCATTTTTCTGATTTTTTTGAATTTTGTGCCCACCCATTTGTATCTTGTTCAAATCCTAGGTTTGATAATGATTTAAACAAGTTTAAAATATGAAAATGCAAATGTAAGCATGGATCCTTCTTAGTCTGTCTAAAATGAAGCTTTTGGGAGGTTTTTGAAATTTCCATGTTTGAAACCCAAAACCACTTCTCTTCACATGCTTGACTTCATAAGACATAGTTAATTAATTTAGGGCTTTAGGGGGTATAGATACATGATTTGTGTGGTTTGAATATGTATGGACCTTGTTTATCAAATTCAATGCTTACTATATGACATAAGAAAACTATTTGCTTTGGTTTTTCTTTTTTCTGTTTTTTTTTCAAATTTGATGCCCATTTGAATCTGCTTGTCAAATCCTGGGTTTGACGACCAAGATAATTTAAACAAGTTTAAAACATGAAAATGAAAAGGGAAGCATGGATCCTTCTTAGTCACTCTAAAATGAAGCTTTTGGGAGGTTTTTGAAATTTCCATGTTTGAAACCCAAAACCACTTCTCTTCACATGCTTGACTTCATAAGATAGAGTTTAGGGGTTAGGGGGTATAGCTACATGATTTGTCTGGTTTGAATATGTCTAGACCTTGTTTATCAACTTTAATGCTTACTATATGACATAAGAAAACTATTTGCTTTGGTTTTCCTTTTTGCTGATTTTTTTTCAATTTTGATGCCCATTTGAATCTTGTCTAATCCTAGGTTTGACCAAGATAATTTAAACAAGTTTAAAACATGAAAATGAAAAGGGAAGCATGTATCCTTCTTAGTCACTCTAAACTCGGGTTTTGCCCAGTTCTACAGATCAAGGGTTCAAAAAAATCCAACTACGGGGTTCGAACAACACGATTCTAATCCAAGAATTTTTTCGACCTCATCCAAATGGCCTCAAGCTATAGGGTTAGCATCTAGTGCAGTTTTTGTGAAAATGTATGCACTATGTGTGCTATAACTTGTATGTCTTTCAAATTTGAACCAAATTTGAATAAGTTTGAAATATTTGAAAAGGGGCTTTTGGGAGGATTTTGAAATTTCCATGTTTGAAACCCAAAACCACTTCTCTTCATGCTTGACTTCATAAGACGGAGTTTAGGGGTTAGGGGTAGATACATGATTTGTATGGTTTGATATGTCTAGACCTTGTTTATCAACTTTAATGCTTACTATATGACATAAGAAGACTATGTGAATTTGTTTTTTATTTTTCTGCCCATTTGAATCTTGGTCAAATCCTAGGTTTGACCAAGATTTAGACAAGTTTAACACGTAAATGAGTTAACTTGGATTTCCTACCCTTGAATCCATAGGAAACTTTGTTCTAATGCACTATTATAATCAACCGAGTTTTTACACCAACAGGTCTGTCACTTACGTGTGGTGCCCACCCTTCAGGTCCCACACTTCAGTGAGCACAAGTCACGTGCAGTAGGTACGCAAACTCCCAGCCATCTTCTTTGTCAAGAGAAGACGCATCAGATGCGTATTGGAAGTCTGTGGGTCCTTCTGGATCCTTCGGTTGTCCCTCTCACAAAAAAAACAAATCTCTCTCATTCTCGGCCTCGCTCGACTCGCTCGCTCGCTCGCTCGCTCGCACCTCCTGCTCACTGACAAACCCTGCACAAAAGTCAACATCATCACCCGAAAAAGGGGAGACACCCCCTTCTTCTCTCCTTCCGAGTGATCCCTCTTCCTCCGTGTTTCACTCGACGGGCAAACACCCATGTGCTGCATAGTAATAATAAAAAGGTAGTAGAAAAATCGATATACGAATCTATAATTAAATAGGTTAAACTCGGGTTTTGCCCAGTTCTGCAGATCAAGGGTTCAAAAAAAAAATCCAACTACGGGGTTCGAACAACACGATTCTAATCCAAGAATTTTTTTCGACCTCATCCAAATGGCCTCAAATTATAGGGTTAGCATCTAGTGCAGTTTGTGTGAAAATGTATGCACTATGTGTGCTATAACTTGTATGTCTTTCAAATTTGAACCAAATTTGAATAAGTTTGAAATATTTGCAAAGGGGCTTTTGGGAGGTTTTTCAAATTTCCATGTTTGAAACCCAAAACCACTTCTCTTCATGCTTGACTTCATAAGACAGAGTTTAGGGGTTAGGGGGTATAGATACATGATTTGTGTGGTTTGAATATGTATGGACCTTGTTTATCAAATTCAATGCTTACTATATGACATAAGAAAACTATTTGCTTTGGTTTTTCTTTTTTCTGTTTTTTTTTTCAAATTTGATGCCCATTTGAATCTGCTTGTCAAATCCTAGGTTTGACGACCAAGATAATTTAAACAAGTTTAAAACATGAAAATGAAAAGGGAAGCATGGATCCTTCTTAGTCACTCTAAAATGAAGCTTTTTGGGAGGTTTTTGAAATTTCCATGTTTGAAACCCAAAACCACTTCTCTTCACATGCTTGACTTCATAAGATAGAGTTTAGGGGTTAGGGGGTATAGCTACATGATTTGTCTGGTTTGAATATGTCTAGACCTTGTTTATCAACTTTAATGCTTACTATATGACATAAGAAAACTATTTGCTTTGGTTTTCCTTTTTGCTGATTTTTTTTTTCAATTTTGATGCCCATTTGAATCTTGTCTAATCCTAGGTTTGACCAAGATAATTTAAACAAGTTTAAAACATGAAAATGAAAAGGGAAGCATGTATCCTTCTTAGTCACTCTAAACTCGGGTTTTGCCCAGTTCTACAGATCAAGGGTTCAAAAAAATCCAACTACGGGGTTCGAACAACACGATTCTAATCCAAGAATTTTTTCGACCTCATCCAAATGGCCTCAAGCTATAGGGTTAGCATCTAGTGCAGTTTTTGTGAAAATGTATGCACTATGTGTGCTATAACTTGTATGTCTTTCAAATTTGAACCAAATTTGAATAAGTTTGAAATATTTGAAAAGGGGCTTTTGGGAGGATTTTGAAATTTCCATGTTTGAAACCCAAAACCACTTCTCTTCATGCTTGACTTCATAAGACGGAGTTTAGGGGTTAGGGGTAGATACATGATTTGTATGGTTTGATATGTCTAGACCTTGTTTATCAACTTTAATGCTTACTATATGACATAAGAAGACTATGTGATTTTGTTTTTCATTTTTCTGTTTTTTTTTTATTTTTCTGCCCATTTGAATCTTGGTCAAATCCTAGGTTTGACCAAGATTTAGACAAGTTTAACACGTAAATGAGTTAACTTGGATTTCCTACCCTTGAATCCATAGGAAACTTTGTTCTAATGCACTATTATAATCAACCGAGTTTTTACACCAACAGGTCTGTCACTTACGTGTGGTGCCCACCCTTGAGGTCCCACACTTCAGTGAGCACAAGTCACGTGCAGTAGGTACGCAAACTCCCAGCCATCTTCTTTGTCAAGAGAAGACGCATCAGATGCGTATTGGAAGTCTGTGGGTCCTTCTGGATCCTTCGGTCGTCCCTCTCACAAAAAAAAAAAAATCTCTCTCATTCTCGGCCTCGCTCGACTCGCTCGCTCGCTAGCACCTCCAGCTAACGTACAAACCCAGCACAAAAGTCAACATCATCACCCGAAAAAGGGGAGACACCCCCTTCTTCTCTCCTTCCGAGTGATCCCTCTTCCTCCGTGTTTCACTCGACGGGCAAACACCCATGTGCTGCATAGTAATAATAAAAAGGTAGTAGAAAAATCGATATACGAATCTATAATTAAATAGGTTAAACTCGGGTTTTGCCCAGTTCTGCAGATCAAGGGTTCAAACCAAAATCCAACTACGGGGTTCGAACAACACGATTCTAATCCAAGAATTTTTTCGACCTCATCCAAATGGCCTCAAATTATAGGGTTAGCATCTAGTGCAGTTTGTGTGAAAATGTATGCACTATGTGTGCTATAACTTGTATGTCTTTCAAATTTGAACCAAATTTGAATAAGTTTGAAATATTTGCAAAGGGGCTTTTGGGAGGTTTTTCAAATTTCCATGTTTGAAACCCAAAACCACTTCTCTTCATGCTTGACTTCATAAGACAGAGTTTAGGGGTTAGGGGGTATAGATACATGATTTGTCTGGTTTGAATATGTCTAGACCTTGTTTATCAACTTTAATGCTTACTATATAACATAAGAAAACTATTTGCTTTGGTTTTTATTTTTGCTGATTTTTTTTTCAATTTTGATGCCCATTTGAATCTTGGTCAAATCCTAGGTTTGACCATGGTTTAAACAAGTTTAAATCATGAATATGAAAAAATAAGCATCTTTCCTTCTTAGTCACCCCAAAATGTAGCTCTTGGGAGGGTTTTTGAAATTTCCATGTTTGGAACAAAAAAAACCACTTCTCTTCATGCATGCTTGACTTCATAAGACAGAGTTTAGGGTTAGGGGTGTAGATATATACATGATTTTCTAGTTTGAATATGTCTAGACCTGTTTATCAACTTTAATGCTAACTATAGACATAAGAAGACTATGTGCTTTGGTTTTTCATTTTTCTGTTTTTTTCTGAATTTTATTCCCATATATTTGAATCTTGGTCAAATCCTAGGTTCAACCAAGATTTAAACAAGTTTAAAACATGAAAATTAAAAGGTAAGCATGTATCCTTCTTAGTCACTCTAAAATGAAGCTTTTGGGATGTTCTTGAAATTTCCATGTTTGAAACCCAAAACGACTTCTCTTCATGCTAGACTTCATAAGATCGACGGGGGGTAGATACATGATTTGTCTGGTTTGGATATACCTAGACCTCGTTTATCAACTCGAATGCTTACGATATGACATATATAAGAAGACTATGTGCTTTTGTTTTTCATTTTTCTGATTTTTTTGAATTTTGTGCCCACCCATTTGTATCTTGGTCAAATCCTAGGTTTGATAATGATTTAAACAAGTTTAAAATATGAAAATGCAAATGTAAGCATGGATCCTTCTTAGTCTGTCTAAAATGAAGCTTTTGGGAGGTTTTTGAAATTTCCATGTTTGAAACCCAAAACCACTTCTCTTCACATGCTTGACTTCATAAGACATAGTTAATTAATTTAGGGCTTTAGGGGGTATAGATACATGATTTGTGTGGTTTGAATATGTATGGACCTTGTTTATCAAATTCAATGCTTACTATATGACATAAGAAAACTATTTGCTTTGGTTTTTCTTTTTTCTGTTTTTTTTTCAAATTTGATGCCCATTTGAATCTGCTTGTCAAATCCTAGGTTTGACGACCAAGATAATTTAAACAAGTTTAAAACATGAAAATGAAAAGGGAAGCATGGATCCTTCTTAGTCACTCTAAAATGAAGCTTTTGGGAGGTTTTTGAAATTTCCATGTTTGAAACCCAAAACCACTTCTCTTCACATGCTTGACTTCATAAGATAGAGTTTAGGGGTTAGGGGGTATAGCTACATGATTTGTCTGGTTTGAATATGTCTAGACCTTGTTTATCAACTTTAATGCTTACTATATGACATAAGAAAACTATTTGCTTTGGTTTTCCTTTTTGCTGATTTTTTTTTCAATTTTGATGCCCATTTGAATCTTGTCTAATCCTAGGTTTGACCAAGATAATTTAAACAAGTTTAAAACATGAAAATGAAAAGGGAAGCATGTATCCTTCTTAGTCGCTCTAAACTCGGGTTTTGCCCAGTTCTACAGATCAAGGGTTCAAAAAAATCCAACTACGGGGTTCGAACAACACGATTCTAATCCAAGAATTTTTTCGACCTCATCCAAATGGCCTCAAGCTATAGGGTTAGCATCTAGTGCAGTTTTTGTGAAAATGTATGCACTATGTGTGCTATAACTTGTATGTCTTTCAAATTTGAACCAAATTTGAATAAGTTTGAAATATTTGAAAAGGGGCTTTTGGGAGGATTTTGAAATTTCCATGTTTGAAACCCAAAACCACTTCTCTTCATGCTTGACTTCATAAGACGGAGTTTAGGGGTTAGGGGTAGATACATGATTTGTATGGTTTGATATGTCTAGACCTTGTTTATCAACTTTAATGCTTACTATATGACATAAGAAGACTATGTGAATTTGTTTTTTATTTTTCTGCCCATTTGAATCTTGGTCAAATCCTAGGTTTGACCAAGATTTAGACAAGTTTAACACGTAAATGAGTTAACTTGGATTTCCTACCCTTGAATCCATAGGAAACTTTGTTCTAATGCACTATTATAATCAACCGAGTTTTTACACCAACAGGTCTGTCACTTACGTGTGGTGCCCACCCTTGAGGTCCCACACTTCAGTGAGCACAAGTCACGTGCAGTAGGTACGCAAACTCCCAGCCATCTTCTTTGTCAAGAGAAGACGCATCAGATGCGTATTGGAAGTTCTGTGGGTCCTTCCGGATCCTTCGGTTGTCCCTCTCACAAAAAAAACAAATCTCTCTCATTCTCGGCCTCGCTCGACTCGCTCGCTCGCTCGCTCGCTCGCACCTCCTGCTCACTGACAAACCCTGCACAAAAGTCAACATCATCACCCGAAAAAGGGGAGACACCCCCTTCTTCTCTCCTTCCGAGTGATCCCTCTTCCTCCGTGTTTCACTCGACGGGCAAACACCCATGTGCTGCATAGTAATAATAAAAAGGTAGTAGAAAAATCGATATACGAATCTATAATTAAATAGGTTAAACTCGGGTTTTGCCCAGTTCTGCAGATCAAGGGTTCAAAAAAAAATCCAACTACGGGGTTCGAACAACACGATTCTAATCCAAGAATTTTTTTCGACCTCATCCAAATGGCCTCAAATTATAGGGTTAGCATCTAGTGCAGTTTGTGTGAAAATGTATGCACTATGTGTGCTATAACTTGTATGTCTTTCAAATTTGAACCAAATTTGAATAAGTTTGAAATATTTGCAAAGGGGCTTTTGGGAGGTTTTTCAAATTTCCATGTTTGAAACCCAAAACCACTTCTCTTCATGCTTGACTTCATAAGACAGAGTTTAGGGGTTAGGGGGTATAGATACATGATTTGTCTGGTTTGAATATGTCTAGACCTTGTTTATCAACTTTAATGCTTACTATATAACATAAGAAAACTATTTGCTTTGGTTTTTATTTTTGCTGATTTTTTTTTCAATTTTGATGCCCATTTGAATCTTGGTCAAATCCTAGGTTTGACCATGGTTTAAACAAGTTTAAATCATGAATATGAAAAAATAAGCATCTTTCCTTCTTAGTCACCCCAAAATGTAGCTCTTGGGAGGGTTTTTGAAATTTCCATGTTTGGAACAAAAAAAACCACTTCTCTTCATGCATGCTTGACTTCATAAGACAGAGTTTAGGGTTAGGGGTGTAGATATATACATGATTTTCTAGTTTGAATATGTCTAGACCTGTTTATCAACTTTAATGCTAACTATAGACATAAGAAGACTATGTGCTTTGGTTTTTCATTTTTCTGTTTTTTTCTGAATTTTATTCCCATATATTTGAATCTTGGTCAAATCCTAGGTTCAACCAAGATTTAAACAAGTTTAAAACATGAAAATTAAAAGGTAAGCATGTATCCTTCTTAGTCACTCTAAAATGAAGCTTTTGGGATGTTCTTGAAATTTCCATGTTTGAAACCCAAAACGACTTCTCTTCATGCTAGACTTCATAAGATCGACGGGGGGTAGATACATGATTTGTCTGGTTTGGATATACCTAGACCTCGTTTATCAACTCGAATGCTTACGATATGACATATATAAGAAGACTATGTGCTTTTGTTTTTCATTTTTCTGATTTTTTTGAATTTTGTGCCCACCCATTTGTATCTTGGTCAAATCCTAGGTTTGATAATGATTTAAACAAGTTTAAAATATGAAAATGCAAATGTAAGCATGGATCCTTCTTAGTCTGTCTAAAATGAAGCTTTTGGGAGGTTTTTGAAATTTCCATGTTTGAAACCCAAAACCACTTCTCTTCACATGCTTGACTTCATAAGACATAGTTAATTAATTTAGGGCTTTAGGGGGTATAGATACATGATTTGTGTGGTTTGAATATGTATGGACCTTGTTTATCAAATTCAATGCTTACTATATGACATAAGAAAACTATTTGCTTTGGTTTTTCTTTTTTCTGTTTTTTTTTTCAAATTTGATGCCCATTTGAATCTGCTTGTCAAATCCTAGGTTTGACGACCAAGATAATTTAAACAAGTTTAAAACATGAAAATGAAAAGGGAAGCATGGATCCTTCTTAGTCACTCTAAAATGAAGCTTTTTGGGAGGTTTTTGAAATTTCCATGTTTGAAACCCAAAACCACTTCTCTTCACATGCTTGACTTCATAAGATAGAGTTTAGGGGTTAGGGGGTATAGCTACATGATTTGTCTGGTTTGAATATGTCTAGACCTTGTTTATCAACTTTAATGCTTACTATATGACATAAGAAAACTATTTGCTTTGGTTTTCCTTTTTGCTGATTTTTTTTTCAATTTTGATGCCCATTTGAATCTTGTCTAATCCTAGGTTTGACCAAGATAATTTAAACAAGTTTAAAACATGAAAATGAAAAGGGAAGCATGTATCCTTCTTAGTCACTCTAAACTCGGGTTTTGCCCAGTTCTACAGATCAAGGGTTCAAAAAAATCCAACTACGGGGTTCGAACAACACGATTCTAATCCAAGAATTTTTTCGACCTCATCCAAATGGCCTCAAGCTATAGGGTTAGCATCTAGTGCAGTTTTTTGTGAAAATGTATGCACTATGTGTGCTATAACTTGTATGTCTTTCAAATTTGAACCAAATTTGAATAAGTTTGAAATATTTGAAAAGGGGCTTTTGGGAGGATTTTGAAATTTCCATGTTTGAAACCCAAAACCACTTCTCTTCATGCTTGACTTCATAAGACGGAGTTTAGGGGTTAGGGGTAGATACATGATTTGTATGGTTTGATATGTCTAGACCTTGTTTATCAACTTTAATGCTTACTATATGACATAAGAAAACTATTTGCTTTGGTTTTCCTTTTTGCTGATTTTTTTTTCAATTTTGATGCCCATTTGAATCTTGTCTAATCCTAGGTTTGACCAAGATAATTTAAACAAGTTTAAAACATGAAAATGAAAAGGGAAGCATGTATCCTTCTTAGTCACTCTAAACTCGGGTTTTGCCCAGTTCTACAGATCAAGGGTTCAAAAAAATCCAACTACGGGGTTCGAACAACACGATTCTAATCCAAGAATTTTTTCGACCTCATCCAAATGGCCTCAAGCTATAGGGTTAGCATCTAGTGCAGTTTTTGTGAAAATGTATGCACTATGTGTGCTATAACTTGTATGTCTTTCAAATTTGAACCAAATTTGAATATGTTTGAAATATTTGAAAAGGGGCTTTTGGGAGGATTTTGAAATTTCCATGTTTGAAACCCAAAACCACTTCTCTTCATGCTTGACTTCATAAGACGGAGTTTAGGGGTTAGGGGTAGATACATGATTTGTATGGTTTGATATGTCTAGACCTTGTTTATCAACTTTAATGCTTACTATATGACATAAGAAGACTATGTGATTTTGTTTTTCATTTTTCTGTTTTTTTTTATTTTTCTGCCCATTTGAATCTTGGTCAAATCCTAGGTTTGACCAAGATTTAGACAAGTTTAACACGTAAATGAGTTAACTTGGATTTCCTACCCTTGAATCCATAGGAAACTTTGTTCTAATGCACTATTATAATCAACCGAGTTTTTACACCAACAGGTCTGTCACTTACGTGTGGTGCCCACCCTTCAGGTCCCACACTTCAGTGAGCACAAGTCACGTGCAGTAGGTACGCAAACTCCCAGCCATCTTCTTTGTCAAGAGAAGACGCATCGATGCGTATTGGAAGTCCGTGGGTCCTTCCGGATCCTTCGGTTGTCCCTCTCACAAAAAAAACAAATCTCTCTCATTCTCGGCCTCGCTCGACTCGCTCGCTCGCTCGCTCGCTCGCACCTCCTGCTCACTGACAAACCCAGCACAAAAGTCAACATCATCACCCGAAAAAGGGGAGACACCCCCTTCTTCTCTCCTTCCGAGTGATCCCTCTTCCTCCGTGTTTCACTCGACGGGCAAACACCCATGTGCTGCATAGTAATAATAAAAAGGTAGTAGAAAAATCGATATACGAATCTATAATTAAATAGGTTAAACTCGGGTTTTGCCCGATTCTACAGATCAAGGGTTCAAAAAAAATCCAACTACGGGGTTCGAACAACACGATTCTAATCCAAGAATTTTTTCGACCTCATCCAAATGGCCTCAAATTATAGGGTTAGCATCTAGTGCAGTTTGTGTGAAAATGTATGCACTATGTGTGCTATAACTTGTATGTCTTTCAAATTTGAACCAAATTTGAATAAGTTTGAAATATTTGCAAAGGGGCTTTTGGGAGGTTTTTCAAATTTCCATGTTTGAAACCCAAAACCACTTCTCTTCATGCTTGACTTCATAAGACAGAGTTTAGGGGTTAGGGGGTATAGATACATGATTTGTCTGGTTTGAATATGTCTAGACCTTGTTTATCAACTTTAATGCTTACTATATAACATAAGAAAACTATTTGCTTTGGTTTTTATTTTTGCTGATTTTTTTTTCAATTTTGATGCCCATTTGAATCTTGGTCAAATCCTAGGTTTGACCATGGTTTAAACAAGTTTAAATCATGAATATGAAAAAATAAGCATCTTTCCTTCTTAGTCACCCCAAAATGTAGCTCTTGGGAGGGTTTTTGAAATTTCCATGTTTGGAACAAAAAAAACCACTTCTCTTCATGCATGCTTGACTTCATAAGACAGAGTTTAGGGTTAGGGGTGTAGATATATACATGATTTTCTAGTTTGAATATGTCTAGACCTGTTTATCAACTTTAATGCTAACTATAGACATAAGAAGACTATGTGCTTTGGTTTTTCATTTTTCTGTTTTTTTCTGAATTTTATTCCCATATATTTGAATCTTGGTCAAATCCTAGGTTCAACCAAGATTTAAACAAGTTTAAAACATGAAAATTAAAAGGTAAGCATGTATCCTTCTTAGTCACTCTAAAATGAAGCTTTTGGGATGTTCTTGAAATTTCCATGTTTGAAACCCAAAACGACTTCTCTTCATGCTAGACTTCATAAGATCGATGGGGGGTAGATACATGATTTGTCTGGTTTGGATATATATACCTAGACCTCGTTTATCAACTCGAATGCTTACGATATGACATATATAAGGGGGTGTTTGGTGTGGCTTTTTTTGGCTTTTGGCTTTGGCAAAAGCCACCAAAAGCACCTAAATAGGTGCTTTTTTTGGCTTTTGGATTTTGGAAGCCAAAAACAAAGATCCTATTCTTTTGGCTTCCAAAATACAAAAGCCAAAAAAAGCACCTATTTAGGTGCTTTTGGTGGCTTTTGCCAAAGCCAAAAGCCAAAAAAAGCCACACCAAACACCCCCTAAGAAGACTATGTGCTTTTGTTTTTCATTTTTCTGATTTTTTTGAATTTTGTGCCCACCCATTTGTATCTTGGTCAAATCCTAGGTTTGATAATGATTTAAACAAGTTTAAAATATGAAAATGCAAATGTAAGCATGGATCCTTCTTAGTCACTCTAAAATGAAGCTTTTGGGAGGTTTTTGAAATTTCCATGTTTGAAACCCAAAACCACTTCTCTTCACATGCTTGACTTCATAAGACATAGTTAATCAATTTAGGGGTTAGGGGTATAGATACATGATTTGTGTTGTTTGAATATGTATGGACCTTGTTTATCAACTTCAATGCTTACTATATATATGACATAAGAAAACTATTTGCTTTGGTTTTTCTTTTTTCTGATTTTTTTTCAATTTAATTTGATGCCCATTTGGATCTTGTCAAATCCTAGGTTTGACGACCAAGATAATTTAAACAAGTTTAAAACATGAAAATGAAAAGGTAAGCATGGATCCTTCTTAGTCACTCTAAAATGAAGCTTTTGGGAGGTTTTTGAAATTTCCATGTTTGAAACCCAAAACCACTTCTCTTCACATGCTTGACTTCAATTCATAAGACAGAGTTTAGGGGTTAGGGGGTATAGCTACATGATTTGTCTGGTTTGATTATGTCTAGACCTTGTTTATCAACTTTAATGCTTACTATATGACATAAGAAAACTATTTGCTTTGGTTTTTTTTTGCTGAATTTTTTTCAATTTTGATGCCCATTTGAATCTTGTCTAATCCTAGGTTTGACCAAGATAATTTAAACAAGTTTAAAACATGAAAATGAAAAGGGAAGCATGTATCCTTCTTAGTCACCCCAAAATGTAGCTCTTAGGATGGTTTTTGAAATTTCCATGTTTGACTTCATAAGACGGAGTTTAGGGTTAGGGGTATATATAGATACATGATTTGTGTGGTTTGAATATGTATGGACCTTTTTTTATCAACTTTACTGCTTACTACATGACATAAGAAGACTATGTGATTTGGTTTTTCATTTTTCTGTTTTTTTATTTTTCTGCCCATTTGAATCTTGGTCAAATCCTATGTTTGACCAAGATTTAGATAAGTTTAACACGTAAATGAGTTAACTTGGATTTCCTACCCTTGAATCCATAGGAAACTTTGTTCTAATGCACTATTATAATCAACCGAGTTTTTACACCAACAGGTCTGTCACTTACGTGTGGTGCCCACCCTTGAGGTCCCACACTTCAGTGAGAACAAGTCACGTGCAGTAGGTACGCAAACTCCCAGCCATCTTCTTTGTCAAGAGAAGACGCATCAGATGCGTATTGGAAGTATGTGGGTCCTTCTGGATCCTTCGGTTGTCCCTCTCACACAAAAAAACAAATCTCTCTCATTCTCGGCCTCGCTCGACTCGCTCGCTCGCTCGCTCGCACCTCCTGCTCACTGACAAACCCTGCACAAAAGTCAACATCATCACCCGAAAAAGGGGAGACACCCCTTCTTCTCTCCTTCCGAGTGATCCCTCTTCCTCCGTGTTTCACTCGACGGGCAAACACCCATGTGCTGCATAGTAATAATAAAAAGGTAGTAGAAAAATCGATATACGAATCTATAATTAAATAGGTTAAACTCGGGTTTTGCCCAGTTCTACAGATCAAGGGTTCAAAAAAAAAAATCCAACTACGGGGTTTGAACAACACGATTCTAATCCAAGAATTTTTTCGACCTCGTCCAAATGGTCTCAAATTATAGGGTTAGCATCTAGTGCAGTTTGTGTGAAAATGTATGCAATATGTGTGATATAACTTGTATTGCTTTCAAATTTGAACCAAATTTGAATAAGTTTGAAATATTTGAAAACGGGCTTAATTTTGGGAGGTTTTTGAACCAAAGAGAAGTGGTATTGGGTTTCAAACATGGAAATTCCAAAAACCTCCCGGCCACGAGCTCCATTTTGGAGTGACTAAGAATGGATCGATTTTACTTAGGTATGTAGTATTGTACATCACAAATGTGAAATGAAACAGATGATGTGAATCTCTATAAACCCTAAACCCTAATTATATTAAACCCCTAGACCCTAACACTAAACCTTATATATATAAACCATAAACCTATATATCACTACCAAAAAATGAGTCATGCGATTCAAATGTTTGGCATTGTTTTCTCGTAGCATGCAAAATGCTCTCACACACACTTCTGGGGAAGCGAGGCCTCAAACACATGGTGCAAAAAAAAATATGCAGGGTTCTTGTCTAAACATAGAAGTGTATATATGCCATGTTTATTTGGTACTGTTCATAGAGGTATTATGTAAACCACAAATGATATGACTATGCATGCTTTGTTTCGATCTTTTCTATCAATCCCCACACAATAACTTATTAATTCGGCTTGTTTTAAAATTTAGCTAGGTCGAGCAATCTCACGATGCTCTCACCCTGCTTGTTTTAATTTGCTCTAGTACGAGGGTGCGGTGCATGTGTTTGGCCATTATTATATAAAATGTACTTGGCTCGATCCACACATTCAGGCCACACACCCATGTATTTTTTAAATTATTTGTTTGATCTGTACTTCATCTACACACTGTGTCAAATTTGCATTTTATCGGATTTAGCCCAAGAAATTGTATATATATAGATGCACATTGAGATAATTCATGAAACCTTGGAAATGGTCATCCTGTCATGCATGTTTCCCCGCGAATGAAAACTTGATTGGTGGCGAGACAAGCAAAAACACATTTATGGGCGACAACCCAAAATGCACATATTTTGCAAAGTATTCATGCTTGCATGATGAAAAGTTGCAAATATATACATAAAATTGGGCCATGATTCAAAAGTTTGGCATGGTTCTTGTGTAGTGGTACCAAGCTCACATGCATGTGGGAGGAAATTTAGCTAGACGAACTCCAACATGGTGCCAATCTACTTGAGGGTTCTTCTCTAAAACACTGGTATGGCATGTTTGGTATTTTCCCTAGATATATGTACTACAAAATGATGAATACTCCATGTTTTTAGATTGCCTTTTTTGAATCACGTGTGCCTTGATTTCAAATCTAGGTCAAATCACTGGGGGAGGGGGATACACTTGGCTTCATGGAAAAAATAATGTCTTGTAAATGAGATAACTTGGCTTTCCTACCCTTGGATCTATAGGAAACTATGGAGTACTTATACATTATAATAATCACCCGAGTACACCAATCGTCTGTCACTTACGTGTGGTTCCCATGCGTGAGGTCCCACACTTCAGTGAGCACAGGTTATGTGTCCACCAGTCTAGAGGCTCCCGTTAAAAGAAGAGCCCTCTATATTATTATAAAGAAACATCAATCTCCATAAACATCAATCTCCCTTCTCAGTTCTCAGCTTCTCACTGCTCCCCCCTCGCTCGCGCCGCCGCCGCCACAACCCCCCGCGCCCCTTTCCGATCCCTCATCAGACCTTAGACTATGGAGTTGCCTGTGCCGAAGAAGCAGCCTGCGAAGCCGACGATCCGGTGTATCAACGATCGGTGCGGGAGGGAGATCCCTTACAACGAGGAAGACAAGCACATGATGGCGTGCCCGCACGGCTCTTGCTTCGCACGCACCCCGGCTGCGACCCGCCGATTCGAAGGTACCGTTCATCCTACACCTCAGAGAAGCCCACTTGACCGCTGTGGATAGGTTCCCGTACGACGAGGACTTCGGATTTGTTCATCTGAAGGTGCCGGCACCGGGCTCGCCAAAACTACAGCTCATTGGCTACGGGACGGATGGCGCAGTGTTCGCCTTGCACATCCACCCTTGCGGCATGGACACCGCGGTATCCTTCGTGTGCGTCCCGTGCCGGCGGCGTGCAACTTGCCCCGGTATAGGGTGACAATGTGGGCGAACGGCCCGCCGATGCCGGGGCCGCGTAAGCTTACCGGGGAACACTTGTTTGACGTGGTGAAGGCGGTATTAGAGCCGACGAGCAGCCCGACTCCGGGCACAGTTTCTTTGGGAGATGTCACTTCCTTCCTCTCGGTGCCGCCGCGGTACCTGTGCGGCAATGAATCATCGAAGCAGCTGACTATCTATTTGCGCATCGATAAGGAGTGAGTGAACATAACACTACCCTCAATCTTATTGGGACGATGCTAATGCGGATTTAAGTAATGCTGAATTAATTTGTTTTTCTTGTGACAGGGCGATTAGCAAGGAGAAGAGGATCTCGGTGCACAGGTAGCGACCTATATCTCGGCGTCCACCAAGTGTCCCCGAGTAGGAGATCTTGTTACGCCTCTTCTTTTGATGTTTAATATTGCTTCATCACCGTAAAAGGAAGGGTGTGTCTTGGGCTTCCTGCTTCAAAGTACTCAGTACAAGGACTAAAAGAGACGTTTTGCTGATGGTTCTTGTCAGGACGGCCGTAGTGTTGGAGGTGGTCATCTACTTCGGTGGGGAAGGACTACTTAGACCTTTATCTAAAAATATTGACGGATTGGATGTATTTTATGTTTACCATGAATTATTCTATGTAATATGTAACCCAATTCGCCGATTAATGCAACTCTGGATCCTTCACTGTCATACGACTACTAAAACAATATAAATAAATAGGCATTTTAAGTTTAATGCACATTTAATCAAGCCACATAATGTTGGCGTACTTGTAAGCAACCAGGTTTACTATTGTTGGCATGTGTGGTACAATTTCATGGGGCAATACCCAATCTAGCTTGTTCAATTACATTACATGAAGTAATTAAAATATGGATGCCTAGAATTATTCACTTCCGTTACATTGCGATGGCTTATAGCGGTTTCTATGACCAATCTACATCACAAATCTAGTTCAAATTTGATCTATTTTTATGAACAAAATTGGAAACTCTACTTGGCATTTTCGTTTACTATGACCAGATTCACATATGTAGTGATTCATTTTCTTTTCAAATCGCCATACCATTTCCTCGTGAACTCTTCATCTTTTTTTTAGTTTTAATGAATTTCCTTTGGTTGCATTCAATTTGCTTCAAATTCACCGGCTTCACCATTCGTACAAATTGTTCATCTTTTCTTTGTAGATTTTTCATGCATGAAGCATAACACCTTACCATGGTAAAATCTGCAGATTTTCTACCAAAACTCGTGCCGAACTTTAAAGAACATGCAATTTTAAATTGACTAAAATTGGTTAAAACTCAACATAAGTCCACATATATTACAAACTCGAGAAATAATCAACATATATATCACCTAAATGGTCATCTTATGAAGTATGCCATGTTTCAAAATTGTTACCTTGAAAATTTGGCCCTTCTCTCGTGCAGCCACTTCACAATAAAGCTCACATAAAGCTCTTATTTTACACTAATAAAGTAGAATGTATTTATGTGTGAAATGAAGTTGAATAAAATATATGTGAACGGTAAGATGCACATTGCTGCCAATATTTGGGATAATTATTATTAAGTTCATACTAATATACAATGCAATCAACATGACCACACATGTGCAAGCAAGATAATAAATCTTTCTTAAATTACCTTAAGGTTGTAAGTTTGTTATTTGTATAGCGATTTTATCTCATACGATGACTCAAGCTAGCACATTTTTTTTGAATTTGCTTCAATATTCTAGGACCCACCACATTCGTAAAATGGTAGTGCCAATTTTACGTATCGTAGTGCACAAAAGACACACACACACACACGCACACACGCACACATATGCTCACTTATTTCAATATTTAAACTATATTTTCTTCATTCAAATTTTCCGACCTGGCATTTGAACATGTAGTTGAATTTTGAGTAAAACCGCTCATACGTCAAACATGAATCCAAATAAGGTACAATTCGAGAAAATCTACACATCACATTTTGGCCAATATACATTGTATAATGCTTGTGAAAATGTAGACTATGAAATAGTCAACGTCACCTTTTAGGTCATGAATGTGTTGGGCCACCACCAAAGTCTGGTAGGATGGTGAGGCATGAGTTACGAACATCCTTCTTCTCCTCTCACCCCCATTTGAGAGAGAGAGAGAGTGTGTTTGTGTGTTTGTGTGTGTGTGTGTGGGGGGGGGGGGTAGAAAGCCATGTTAATAAATTAACTCATACATGAAAGCAAGAAATCAAACTTGATTTATATAAATCACTCTTAGTATTGTAGTTTGTTATTTTTATACCATCTATATCTCATATGACGACACAAGCTAGTCCACATTTTTAGGGCTCCTTTGATTCAAAGGATTTGCATAGGAAGTGTGAAGGATTTGGTTCCTATGGGAAAATTTCCTATACATGTTGTTTGATTCATAGGAACATATCCTATAGGAAAAATTCCTATAGGAATCTTGTAGTGTAATTCCTATAGGAAATAAGCATTAGCTCATAGCTCATGAAAAAATTCCTTTGCTACAATCAAACACACTTCATCTTCCTATAGGATTCAAGTAGACATGCCATTCCAATCCTATACATTTCCTATTCCTATGCTTTTCCTATCCTTTAAATCAAAGGAGCCCTTAATTTCATTGAAGTTCTTTTTGTTGCACTCAAATTACTTCAACTTTTAGGACCCACCATCCGTACAAGGGTAATGGAAATTTCTATGATCTTAGTGCAAGGCTTCACACAGAGACACTCAAAGTATTTCAATATTTTAAAATTCATTTTCTTCCCTAAAAATTGCCGACCGTCCATTCGTAACATGTAGTTCAATTTTGAGTAACATCACACATATGTCAAACATCAATCTTTTTTTTGATATTTCGAGAAAATCTTCATATCCCATTTTTGGCCATCATATAAGGTGTCTTGCGTGTGAAAACATAGACGGTGAAACTTTCGGCGTCACCTTAATTAGCCAAGCGGTGGGACGGTGAGGCCCGAATTAATAGCCACCACCTTCCTTCTTCTCCACTCGCCTCCCCTCCTCCCCATCAATATCTTCTTCAAAGCAGATTAAAGAGGATGGAGTGCCCCCTCGACGGGTGCGGGAGAGTGGTCGCCTACAACGAGCTCCACGACCACGAGCTCGCGTGCCCGCACAGCCCGTGCGGCGCACGAAGGCCGGCTGCGACTTCTCCGCCTCGCCAGCAGCGCTCATCGCCCACCTCGAGAGAAATCCATTCGATTTGTGTGGACATGATCCCGTACGGCACCGCGATGGCGTTCATCATCCCGGTCTTTGGCACCGCCGCAGCCAAGACGTCCGGTCATCTTCTACGGGAACGATGGTACCGTGTTCGTTCGGCACACATATACGCAAGTCCAGCCGAAAAATGGATGCGTGCTGGCCTGCCTATCCGTTGAGTGCGTTAGGTCGGCGGCGTGCGTGTGGCCGGAGTACAATGTGAGTATGTCGTCGCACGGCAAGCCATTACTTAATCGCTGCGAGATTGGTTTAATGCTCCCCAACTATACGGCCACTATTCTGGCGAACAGCACGACCACGCCGGGCGCCGCCAAATGGTCGGAACTAGAGCGGTCGTTGCAATGGTATCAACCGTGCACGGAGCTGACTATCTGGGTTCGCATCGACAGGTGATACATGCGCCTATCTTAATCTTCGTGGTTATCTAATTGAAATTGCGGTTTATGCGATGTGAATTAATTATTTTTTGTTGTCGTAAAGTTATCGTCGGATGGAAGTTCCTATTCGGAGCGGCGGGTTTAGGTTGCCAACTATGGGCTTTTTTCATTCAGAGGATTCACCAGGGCGGCCCTAACGACGATATATGATCTTATTTGGCGGAGAGGGTCCAACACTTGATTGTATTCTGTGTTTATGTTCACATACTCTATGGTGTATACTGTACTATGGAATCCCATGTCCGATTAAATGCACCTCTGGACCCTGCCAGGCATTTCCCTTGTTATCTTTTCTTTTACAGTATGCCACACATACTGTAACCATTGTTCAACGCGCAGTCCATTGGCTTGGGTGCTAGATGCTTCCTCGGGAAGGTACCCTATCTTGCCCATTTGAGAACAGACGTCCCTATAATTGCTCAGAAGCCCCGCGAGGGCACGATGGTCTTTTCTGGGTGTATGTAAGATTTATCCTTGACCAGCCCTCCGCCCTTCTTCTCTTTCTCTCTGTTCCGTCGGTAGCTAGTAACTAGCCTTCACCAGCCCTCCACCCTCACTACTGAGTAGTAAAGTACTACGTACCTCGCAAGCCATGGCCCCATTGAGCCGGGCGGCCCGGCGGCAGGATATCCTAGGGAAGACGATGAGGACTAGGACCGCCGAGAAAAACTCATCTAGCCAGCTAGCGCGTCGTTGTATGGCCACTTATGATCGACTGAGCATTCTCGCAGAGCAGTCTATCCTCTATTCGATGGAGAGCGAGCCAGTGGGCGAGGGTTCGTCCGGGTAGGTTTCTAGTGGCGTGTCCTCCAGTTCATTCTTATTTTCTAACTGTTTTTTCCATTTATTTACATCTCACAGGGCCGGCGGTTCAAACGTCTACCCGGTAACCCCCACGACGGTGGCGCCCCAAGTCCGGTCGTCGGAAGCTGAGTTCGGCCCCGTTTCACGGCCAAGCCAGGTAGGCTGTATGCCTCTATCCACTTTTTTTTTAATACTCCCTCCAATCCATTTTAATAGACTCTGATTTAGTACTCCCTCCGATCCATTTTATTTGAAATTTGAGTCAAATAAAATTTGTACAACTTTGTACTAAATCCGAGTCAACTAAAAGGGATCATAGGGAGAATACAACTTTACTAAATCCGTGTTTACTACTACTACTACTAAAAGGGATAGGATGGAGTAGTTTATGTAATCACGGCTTTCCTTTTAATTATGTGTTGATGAACACTGTGATATTTGTGGAGCGTCCATGTGATGTCCATTCCTGTATCAAGATCTGTGCTAGAAATTAGTAGTACTCCTATTTTTTTGCGTGTAATTACTCATATATGAATTGGTTGGATTCTTTTTTGTTCCATACAATGATCGTGCCAGCAAATGGAGGTGAACATGGCCCACATAGGCAGCCAGCTGGGGAATGAACTCTCCCTTACCCCGCAGTTTGAGCACATTCACGTAGATTTGGCGTCCGAGAACAAGATCTGCCATAATCTTCAGCAAGGCATCAATACCTTTACCGCCGAGCTCGAACGGGCTTAATGAGCAGAACCGCGTTTGTGTGGAACTGCATAACCAGAGCGTCACATTGATGAATGATGATGATGCAAACACCACCATCAAGGGCGAGGGTTCGTCCGGGTAAGTTTCTAGCGGGGTGTCCTTCAGTTGATTCTTATTTTCTAGGGTGTGTCTATGTCCAAGTTGACTGAGATTTTCTTAAGTCTCAGTCAGCTCAAAAAAGTGCAACTGCAGTTCAAAGAAAAGTGCAACTCGGTCCAGTTGCACATTTTCTGGTAGAAAAGTGCAATTGCACTTTTTTAACAGAAAAGTGCAACTCAAGCACTTTTTTGTAATTAACTTAGACTTAAAAAAATCTCAGTTGACTGAGACATAGCAAAACCGTATTTTCTAACCGTTTTTACATTTATTTACATCTCAAAGGGCCGGCGGTTCAAATGTCTCCCCGGTAACCACAACGACGGTGGCGCCCCAAGTCCGGCCGTCCGAAGCTAAGTTCGGCCCCGTTTCCCGGCCAAGCCAGGTAGGCTGTATGCCTCTGTCCACTTGTTTTTATAGTTTATGTAATCACTGCTTTCCGATTAATTATGTGTTGATGAACCCTGTGGTATTTGTGGAGCGTCCGAGTGTTGTCCATTCCTTTATCAATATCCATGCTAGAAATTAGTAGTCCTATTGTTTGCGGGTAACTAATACTCATATATGAATGGGTTGATTTCTTTTTTTTTTCATACAATTATTGTTGTAGCAAAAGGAAGAGAACAAGGCCCACATAGGCAGCCAGTGGAGAATGAACACTCCCTCACCCTGGAGTGTGATCGTCTTCACGTAGTTTTGGCGTGCGAGAAGGAGATCTCCTTTCATCTTGCGCAATGCGTCGACATGCTTAAGCAGCGAACGCCTGCGGGTGGAACGAACAACAAGAGCGTCACATGGATGGAGACTGGAAGCAACCTCATCAAGTATCTCATGGAACAGAAGTTGAAATTAAAGCTCAAGAGGCAGATCTCGAGGGTGCTAATGCGCGGACAAACCGCCGTCCTTAATGCGATTATCAAGGAGAAGGAGGATCTCCGTGCACAGCTAGCGACCTATATCTCGGCGTCCACCAAGAGTGTCCCTGAGTAGGAGATCTTGTTCTGCTAGTTAACTGCTTCATCACCTTAGTATCGCCATGTGCTCGTAAAACTGCTAGTTAACTATCTGTTGGTATGTTGCACATTTGATCTGAACTTTGTGTTTTGCAATGCACAATTGATCAACTACTAGTAAGTGTATATTAAAATGGCGGGATACTCTTTTTAGCGGCGAAAATTTTCCATTTTTTGCTATTGTAGCGAATCTAAGCCCTTCAGAATCTTCCCTATCGTCAAGAAAACTTTCCAAAAACATAAGCATTTTGGAGGGAAACCTTGATGATATAGGCTATGAGGATGATCCTGGGTTGTGGTTCTTAGCGTGATCTGTAGATGGCAGTATGCTTCTTGTTCATACTCCGAGGCTTTACCGAGGCTGCAAGATGTTCTCTAAGGACAACATCGATTATGTTCGATAAGCTAGGGAAGAGATTCTTGGTCTTGGAGCATATTGTCTTTTCGTGGGATTGAATTATCCGCTCACATTGCAGTAAATCATGCATATTTCGATTTATATTTTGGTGGTGTTTCATTCGATTTGAATAATTGGTTTGTGAGCAAATAATATTTAGTTTAAACTAGTGCTCGAATACGTAAGAAGCTATTTAATCACAAGCTAGTCATCCGAATGGGATGAAATATTCATAGATGTTAAAACAAGGCATCTACATATTACTGGATTTTTTTCAAAATTTTCTGAATAGTTTTTCTTTTTAGCTTCGAAATAACAGATAGTTTGGAACGTTGGATCTCGAAAGATGGTAGATGGTGGCACCTAGTCACAATGAGACTTGGAAGCTCAAGTCACTGAAGCTCCTCCAAACCAAGCTAGGAAAGGCATTGAAAATGAAGTTCTGCTCTAAAACATCTCTCATTTCATTTTGGTGCTCGCGCGGTTGCATGCTGCCCACGTGTTAAGGTACGTGTCTCTGGCATAGAGTACTACGATTATCGGCGAAAAATATATCGTAATGGAAAGCTGTAAAAAGCCCTCTCTGCTCAAGCTGATGTGACGAGACATCACCGCACCAAACGTCGTCGCAAATTTATAGATGGGTGGCGTGCTAGTCTACCATCTACCAACGATCAAATCGGCGCCCGATCGCAGCAGCAGCAGCCTAGAGTCGCCTAGGTTTTGCCCCTTGCATGTCTATCGTCTTTTTCTTCACCCTCGCAGAATCACGCGCACGCGCAGGATCTCGATCCCCACCACGCCGCATCACTAGTACTATACCGGCCTTTCTCTCCTCACCCCACCCGGCCGCGGCGCGCATCGTTTCTTCCATAGCGCTCGCCCTCTCCTCCGAAAACCCCAAGCGAAGTTGCATCCGCCATCCATCTAAATCCATCTTCACCTGATGGAATATTCAAGGCTTTGCCGGTGCGGCGGGGACGGCCACTTGGAGGCTCTCACCGGCGACAACATCGACCTCATCGCTGCGCATCTGGACGTTACCGACACCGTCCGACTTGCCGCATGTTCCAGGGAGCTCTACGACCAGATCAGCAATGATGAAGGTAAGATGCACCATTGGGATGAACCCTGCCTGCTGATGCCTCACTTTGCTTATTGGTTCGATGATCCCTGGTTCGTGGCGACGGCATCTCGTGCATGTTACCGTGTACGACCTGGTGCCCCTTGACCATCCTCGCCGTTCTGTCACCACGCCGTTCATGCACGACGAGAAAATGGCTTGGCGCGACAGCGGCCGGATCGCCGCCGCCGATCATCGTGGGTGCCGGTGGTGCCTTGTGAACGTCTACACCGAGCGACATATCCCCTTCCATCCCCACCTGATCCGAAGATTGGTCATGGTGTTACATATCAACCTGCTACTAAAGATTGGTTATACTATCTTTCTTTGAGTCGAGCAATTAATTTGTTGAAGATTGTAATCTGCCAAGTGCCCACAAAAGGTGGGAGGTACGCAGATTACAAGCTCATCGCCTTGTTCGACAAAAGGATTTTCTACCTTGAAGGGGGTGGCGGCGGAGAATGCTGAAGAACCCTACACCTGAACAAATTGTGCCGGCGTTACGTGATGCCATTGAACTCGGTGGCCAAGTTTTTGCGGTGGACGAAATTAGGGGCTGGACGTCTTCTTTGGGACACCCCAAATGGTATTTTTTCAGTCCTTATGTTGCATTGCATGATACCTTGCCTTAATCAATGAAGTTATTCATGAACTACCTTGTTTATATTTTACCTTTCATAAATGACTTAATGATCACACCGCCTTTTGCTGAATATGAATGAACCGTTGCTTGCAATGAATTAGTACTAATTAGTCACCAACAAACATAGTATGCTCGGTATGTGATTGCATTCCTGAATTAGTAATTCTACGCCACTGCAGAATATGGATGTAATTACCCAGTATCTCAAAAGATAAGGTAGCACTATGAAGGCACCCTTTTTGATAACCTTTTACACCCATTGTTTCATATATAACTAATTGATTTTTGCTCCAAAAGGAGGACGAGAGACCCCCGCCATCTGCATTAGAGAGATGCATAAGGACTTTCATAAGTATATGACTTAACGATCACATCCTTTATCTGAATATGAATGAACCGTTGCTTGCAACGAATTAGTACTAATCAGTCATCAGCATACATAGTATACTCCGTATGTGAATGCAATCCTGAATTACTAACTCTATCCACTGCAGAATATGGATGTAATTAACAAGTATCTCAAATGTTAACGTAGCACAATGAAGGCACCCTTCTTGATTAACTTTTACACCCATTGTTTCATATAACTAGTTGATTTTTGCTCGAAATAGAGGCGAGGTACCGGCCTCTGCATCGAAGAGATGCATATGGCCGTTATTTAGTACTCCATCTCATGAAACATGTTATAACTTTTTCTTACTTTTGATTTACTCCCTCCGTCCCACCAAAAGTGTCTTGAATATCTGCCTTCTCCTTTTTTCCCTTAGAAAAGTAACTCAATCAAAATCCAATTATTTACTAAACAAGAATGAAATACTTGTTATGCCTAATTTACTTAGTTTAACATGTACCTTTTTTAATTATGTTCTTTATCCGGCTAGATTTTTCTTTGCCAAATTGCCCGAAGCTTATGCATATTTCAACCCCATCGTGGATGTTATGCCTGTCATACCTCTATTTTTTTCTTCTATTAGCCTTTGTTTGGCAAGCTGCTTTAAGTTTCCCATGAAATGTTTAGTACTCTATCTACCAAATTGAATGTTGTATTCATTCCAAAAAATCAACAAAATGTGTACAAGGCGAGAACTTTTATATTTTTATATTACTAGTATGTATGCACGTCAAACCATTAAAGATTCTGTTTGATAATCAAAAGAATATTTATAGCATGCCTTTCGCAAGTTTTGAAAGAATATATAAAAAATCTAAAAAAAATAGATGTAGAGAATGTATTATTCTACCGAGTGTAAAATCTGAAATTGAGATACCCTATATTCGGGCCGCACAAAAATGACGAATCTGATAGATTTTGAAGTTACAAAATGTTGGAAAATATATGTCAGATTTTTTGTTGTTGCAAAACCTTAAATATAAGATATTTTGATTTGGACATTTGAATGTTGGTAGAACACAACATTGTTGACACCCGTATTTAATCTCCGTTTTCTTTGGAACTTCAAAATGCAGCTCTCAAAATTTTCAAAAACCATGCTACATGTAGCTCGAGCTATATTCATGGTTTTCGAAAGAAAATATTGCCAACAATGCATATATAAAATACGAAAACAAGAGTGGTCCTACAAAAAATGATGTTTCTTCCCATCAGTCGGCAAACGAAGGGAACAAATAAAAAATTAAAAATATGTGTACATCTAACACTCACTCATTTCTTATCTACCTTTTCCTTTGATGTTTCTTTGAGAGTTGAGACCGTAAGAACCTTCCATTGATCCATGTAGCAGTGCTGAATAGCGATTTCTTTGATGGGGTTATTCATATGCTTCAGGGGTTTCAGATATTTGGTCATTTTTTGGGGTAGACCCAAGGCTCACGTGATGGTTCTAAAATATTGTAGAGTTAGCTATGTGCACTCTTCACAGAGAATCCTGCTGTTGTGCACCGTTAGATTTAGCACTCCAAGGGTCATGATTGAAGCTCTATACTCAGTTTAAAACTGGACCAACTGGTAGATTGTCATACTCCTATATTGTATACAAATATCTAATCATATACACCGTTGGATCACTTAAGACAAAGGAAATTAACTACAACACAGGACTTAAACTTAAGATGATATATTTGTCAAAATTTGAATGTATCTATATGCTTTCACTGTCTAGATACATCTGAATTTGGACAAATCTCAGACACTTTCGGTGGGACAGAGGTAGTATATAACTGTGTATACACTAACTAGTGTCTAGTTTTGGCGAAGTTAAGACTTGTTTCGTGGGATGCATGCAGTATAACTGATATATTGGACACTCGATTTGAACACATGAATGACCAATGTCCTTAGCTTACATAGTCGTATTTATACTTGTGAGCATGAACGATGAACAGTCTTGCTGTTTGAATATGGTTGCAGTAACACCCTATTCGTCTCCATTTCTAATATTGCGAGAAAACCCGATGTCCATGTTCGTAATCCCGCCACCGGTGGTGGATGATCAGCGATACGCGTGGTTCCTCGCTCCAGCTGGCGATGGCAAGCGATTGATGATCATCCTTACGATAAACAACATTGGGATTGCCAATGCTGAAGTACCTCATGACATTCCCTATGCTGCTAATGGGCTTCGGCTACGGCGATATCCTCTGTTGCCACCTACGTCTTTGAGCAGGATCCCATATCTCTGTTCATTGCGGCACGTGCGAGGGGACTTTCATTGGAGGCGGAGTTAACAGCCTCGGCGACCACTCTCTGTTCCTCGGACTCAATTACCCGATCATTGCCAACCTGAAGAAGCGTGAATACAAAGCTCCTGATGGCACATTGGTTCCATTCATGAGGAAAAACTGCGTCTACACAACATACAGGAAGTATCTTGATAATCAATACCCTAAAATTTTGTGCTGCAACCTCCAGCCAGATGAAGGTGAGGCTGTGGGAGTTATCGGCCTTCCCGAGTTAGTTGGGGTAGTGTCCGACAAGCGGCTATGTGGTTTAAGCCTGCTTTAAACATTGCCCGTTCGGTGTTACCTTTAAAAACACCGACACACTTTTTTATTATGCTTGAAGTGTTGAGAAGTAGTACACTGCTTTTAGTATGTACTAGTTTGAATCGGTTTATTTGAACAACTTTGCCCTGCTTTTGTATTTCGTGTTGCCTTCATATTATAACCCATGCATGGCTGTTTTAGGAGTGACTTTATTTCAGCACTATAATATAGCCACCTCTTGTTGATCATAGTCATGAGTGGACCATTCCTATTTTTTTCGCCGCTAAAGGGTAAAGTACATCCACAGGGGCAGCGATTCTTGCTGCAGCCACTAAACATGCATCAACTATGAGCAAAGAAGTTGATATGCGACCTAGGTGATTTGTGCGGACCCCACATGTTAACCAAAGAAACAAACATGTCAATACGGAACTAATGTACATACGACAACTCCTATATGATATGTGTACGATTGAGCATACGGAGGTGTCTTGCCACTGCTTCCTCACACGTTGGGTTTGATCTTGTGTTGCGTACACGGATCGGACTGAAATTGTCGTGTGCATAGCAAGGTTCATGTCAAGTCTAGGTAACAAATACTTTTGGGTTTCAACGGCCATCTACATGGTATTTGCTATAGGCCTACTTGCTCAGGCTGTTGAAGCCCAATAACTAGAAATGGGCTTTTCTGCTCATGCAATTTCGGCCCTTTTCTAATGAACCATAGATCCTATGATGGCAAAAAACAAAAACACGGAGATTCTGCATAAAAGTTGTTTTTATTTATTTAGAATTATCCGGTTGCAATTTTTGAAACTGCTCATGGCCAATATGAAAATCCTTGATCGATCCATGCCCACACGGATCACGGTATTTTAAAAAATTCATAAAGTGGATTTGAAATTTAAAACATATCCTAATAATTCCATGATTTATTCTATTAACTTGCAAGATCTTGGAGCGAAAGAGCTTGTATTAGCAGCGTCGTCAACGTTTTTAAAGACGGCAGAGGATCGGAAAAAAATCAGTTGGTAAAAAATCCAAAAAAAGAAACATTTATCGTTCTGAGAGGATGACATGCGGGACCCATGAGGCGGCACATTCTCAACGTTTCCAAGGCGACACGGGATTTTAAAAAGGCGAAATAGCCGTAAATTAGAGGTCAAAATAACTCCAAGAAAGGAAAGGTTTATTGTTCATAGAGGCTGACATGTGGGACCCATGAGCCAGCAGAATCCTCTAAGGCTGCAGGTGATCAAAAGAAAAAAGGAAGTAGCCAAAAATTAGGGGTAAAAATAATTCGAAGATAGGAAACTTTTATTGTTCGTAGATGATGACATGCGGGACCCATGAGCCAGTGACTTACTCAACGTTTCAAAGGCGGCATGAGATCGAAAGCAAAAGGCAAGTGACAAAATATCAGGAGCCAAAGATAATCCAAGAAAAGAAACTTTATTGTGCATAGAGGATGACATGCGGGTCCCATTTAGCAGCAGCGGTCTCAACGTTTCAAATGCGGCTTGAGATCAAAAGAAAAAAAAAGTTGATTGTACATAGAGGATGACATGCGGGTCCCACGAGTCGGCCAGCTTACTCAACGTTTCCAAGGCGGTAGGGGATCAAAAGAAAAAGGCAAGTGACCAAAAATGAGGGTCAAAAATAATCCAAGAAAAGAAACTTTTATTGTACATGGAGAATTGCATGCGGGTCCCATTTTGCAAAGACGGTCCCAACGTTTCAAATGCGGCTTGAGATCAAAAGAAAAAGAAAGTAGCGAAATTAGGGGGTAAAAAACTCCAAGAAAGGAAAGCTTTATCGTTCATACAGGTGACATGTGGGACCTATGAGGCAGCAGAGTCCTCAACTTTCAAAGGCCGCAGGATCAAAAGAAATAGGAAATAGCCAAAAATCAGAGGGTGAAAAAACCCAAGAAAATGAACTTTTGTAGTACATAGAGGATGACATGCGGGTCCCATGAGCCAAGCGGGTTCCTCAACGGTTCAAACGTGGCATGAGATCGAAAGAAATAGGCAAGTGACCAAATATCAGGATCCAAAGATAATCCAAGAAAAGAAACTTTATTGTACATAGAGGATGACATGCGGGTCCCATTTAGCAGCAGCGGTCTTAACGTTTCAAATGCGTCTTGAGATCAAAAGAAAAAGAAAGTTGATTGTACATAGAGGATGACATGCGGATCCCATGAGTCAGCAGCTTACCCAACGTTTCCAAGGCGGCAGGGGATCAAAAGAAAAAGGAAATAGCCAAAAATCGAGAGGGTGAAAAAACAAAGAAAATAAACTTTTATAGCACATAGAGGATGACATGCGGGTCCCATGAGCCAACAGGTTCCTCAACGTTTCAAACGTGGCATGAGATCGAAACAAAAGGCAAGTGACCAAATATCAGGATCCAAAAGTAATTCAAGAAAAGAAACTTGATTGTACATAGAGGATGACATGCGGGTCCATTGAGTCAGCAGCTTACTCAACGTTTCCAAGGCGGCAGGGGATCAAAAGAAAAAGGAAATAGCCAAAAATCAGAAGGTGAAAAAAAATCCAAGAAAATAAACTTTTATAGCACATAGAGGATGACATGCGGATCCCATGAGCCAGCAGGTTCCTCAACGTTTCAAACGTGGCATGAGATCGAAACAAAAAGGCAAGTGACCAAATATCAGGAGCCAAAAATAATTCAAGAAAAGAAACTTGATTGTACATAGAGGATGACATGCGGGTCCCATTAATCAGCAGCTTACTCAACGTTTCATAGGCTGCAGGGGATCTAAAGAAAAAGGAAATTGACAAAAAAAATAGTGCGAAAAAAAATTCAAGAAAATAAACTTTTATAGCACATAGAGGATGACATGCGGGTCCCATGAGCCAGCAGGTTCCTCAACGTTTCAAACGTGGCATGAGATCGAAAGAAAAAGGTAAGTGACCAAATATCAGGAGCCAAAAATAATTCAAGAAAAGAAACTTGATTGTACATAGAGGATGACATGCGGGTCCCATTTAGCAGCAGCGGTATCACCGTTTGAGAGGCTGCATGGGATCGAAAGAGAAAGGCAATTGACCAAATATCAGGAGCCAAAAATAATTCAAGAAAAGAAACTTGATTGTACATAGAGGATGATATGCGGTCCCATTTTGCAGCAGCGGTCTCAATGTTTCCAAGGCGGCACAGGACCAAAAGAAAAATGTAGTAGCCAGAAATCAGGGGGTGAAAAAAATTCCAAGAAGAAAGATTTCAATTGGGCTGCATCTGGACATCTGGGCCTTCGAACTATCGTGCTTGGCCTTTTGACTCGTACAATTTCAGGCCACTCCAAAACAGGAAAGTTCGGAATTTTCTAAACAAAACAGGAAAGTCCTATGCTTCGCAAAAACAAAAAAACAAGGAGATTCAACATATAAGTTTGTTTATGTAAAAATAAAGATTTAATTTATCCGTTTGAAATAGCTCAGAGCGCAATACACTGTTTATTATTGTGCAAAATAATCAAGATATCACATGTTTGTTCTACGGGGAGGCTGACATCGGGGACCCATGAGCCAGCAGCGTCGTCAACGTTTTAAAGGCGGCAGGGGATGGAAAGAAAAAAAATAAACCAAAAAATCTGTTGGTAAAAAATCCAAGAAAAGAAACATTTTCGTTCTAAGAGGATGACATGCGGGACCCATGAGGCAGCAGCATCCTCAGCGTTTATTGTTCATAGAGGCTGACATGTGGGACCCGTGAGCCAGCAGCGTCCTCAACGTTTTAAAGGCTGCAGGAGATCGAAAGAAAAAATAAGCCAAAAATCATTTGGTAAACAAAATCCAAGAAAAGAAACATTTACCGTTCTGAGAGGATGACATGCGGGACCCATGAGGCGCGGCATCCTCAGCGATTTCAAGGCGGCAGGGGATCAAAAGAAAAAAAGGAAATATCCAGAAATTGATTAGGGGTTCAAAATAAATCAATCAAAGGAAACTTTTATTGTTCATAGAGGATGACATGTGGGACCGACCTCCCAACAGCGTCCTCATCGTTTCAGAGGGGGCAGGAGATCAAAAGAAAAAGGCAAATAGCCAGAAATTAGGGGTCAAAAATAACTCCAAGAAAGAAAACTTTTATTGTCGTAGAGGATGACATGCGAGACCCATGAGCCAGCAGCTTGGTCAACGTTTCAAAGGCGGCATGAGATCGAAAGAAAAAGGCAAGTGCCAAAATATCAGGAGCCAAAGATAATCCAAGAAAAACTTTATTGTACATAGAGGATGACATGCGGGTCCCATTTAGCACGGCGGTCTCAACGTTTCAAATGCGGCTTGAGATCAAAAGAAAAAGAAAGTTGATTGTACATAGAGGATGACATGCGGGTCCCATGAGTCGTGACTTACCCAACGTTTCCAAGGCGGCAGGGGTTCAAAAGAAAAAGGAAATAGCCAAAAATCAGAGGGTGGAAAAAAATAAAGAAAATAAACTTTTATAGTACATAGAGGATGACATGCGGGTCCCATGAGCCAGCAGGTTCCTCAACGTTTCAAACTTGGCATGAGATCGATAGAAAAAGGCAAGTGACCAAATATGAGGAGCCAAAAATAATTCAAGAAAAGAAAGTTATAAAGTACATACAGGATGACATGAGGGTCCCAGTTTAGCAGCAGCAGCGGTATCGGCGTTTGAGAGGCGGCGGGGGATCGAAAGAAAAAGAAATTGCCAAAAATCAGAGGGTGAAAAAAAACCAAGAAAATGAACTTTTATAGTACATAGAGGATGACATGCGGGTCCCATGAGCCAGCAGGTTCCTCAACGTTTCAAACGTGGCATGAGATCGAAAGAAAAAGGCAAGTGACCAAATATCAGGAGCCAAAAATAATTCAAGAAAAGAAACGTGATTTACATAGAGGATGACATGCGGGTCCCATTTAGCTGCAGCGGTATCACTGTTTGAGAGGCAGCAGGTGATCGAAAGAAAAAGTCAAGTGACCAAATATGAGGTGCCAAAAAAAATCCAAGAAAAGAAAGTTTTATAGTACATAGAGGATGACATGCGGGTCCCAGTTAGCAACAGCGGTATCAACTGTTTGAGAGGCAGCAGGTGATCGAAAGAAAAAGTCAAGTGACCAAATATGAGGTGCCAAAAAATACAAGAAAAGAAAGTTTTATAGTACATAGAGGATGACATGCGGGTCCCATTTAGCAAAGAGCGGTATCACTGTTTGAGAGGCAGCAGGTGATCGAAAGAAAAAGTCAAGTGACCAAATATGAGGTGCCAAAAAAATACAAGAAAAGAAAGTTTTATAGTACATAGAGGATGACATGCGGGTCCCATTTAGCAGCAGCGGTATCACCGTTTGAGAGGCGGCAGGTGATCGAAAGAAAAAGGCAAGTGAAAAAATATCAGGAGCCAAAAATAATTCAAGAAAAGAAAGTTTTATAGTACATAGAGGATGACATGCGGGTCCCAGTTAGCAGCAGCGGTATCACCGTTTGAGAGGCGGCAGGTGATCGAAAGAAAAAGGTAAGTGACCAAATATGAGGTGCCAAAAATAATCCAGGAAAAGAAAGTTTTATAGTACATAGAGGATGACATGCGGGTCCCATTTAGCAGCAGCGGTATCACCGTTTGAGAGGCGGCAGGGGATCGAAAGAAAAAGGCAAGTGACCAAATATGAGGTGCCAAAAATAATTCAAGAAAAGAAAGTTTTATAGTACATAGAGGATGACATGCGGGTCCCAGTTAGCAGCAGCGGTATCACCGTTTGAGAGGCGGCAGGGGATCGAAAGAAAAAGGCAAGTGACCAAATTTGAGGTGCCAAAAAAAACTCCAAGAAAAGAAAGTTGATTGCACATAGAGGATGACATGCGGGTCCCATTTAGCAGCAGCGGTCTCAACGTTTCCAAGGCGGCAAGGGATCAAAAGAAAAAGGAAGTAGCCAGAAATCAGGGGGTCAAAAAAAATCCAAGAATAGAAAGAATTTTGGTTCATAGAGGATGACATGCGGGACCCATGATCCTGCATCGTAAACGGCTCGTTGAACGAGATGGCGCGATGTAGAAAAAAAACAATGCCAGAGAGGCTGCCATCTGGGCCCTACATCCCTCGGCGGTGCGGATTTGCGTTGACTCGGCCGGCGAACCCGAGATTTCGAGATGCACCACGTCCCGGGCCACCATACGCCACGTTTTGGCCGCTTTCGTCGGGCTAGGTGGCCTCAAAAACGAGAAAAAAAAAAAGTTTTGACATGCACCACGGAGGGACCAAAATCGTCGGCCATGGTACACCAGCAACCACGGCGCGACTTCAACTTCGTCGGCCATGGCAACTTTTCTTGTAGTGTTACTCTAAAATGAAGCTTTTGAGATGTTCTTGAAATTTCCATGTTTGAAACCCAAAACGACTTCCCTTCATGCTAGACTTCATAAGATCGACAGGGGGTAGATACATGATTTGTCTGGTTTGGATATATCTAGACCTTGTTTATCAACTTGAATGCTTACGATATGATATAAGAAGACAATGTGATTTTGTTTTTCATTTTTCTGATTTTTTTGAATATTGTGCCCACCCATTTGTATCTTCATGAAATCCTAGGTTTGACCAAGATAATTTAAACAAGTTTAAAACATGATAATGAAAAGGGAAGCATGTAACCTTCTCAGTCACTCTAAAATGAAGTTTTTGGGAGGTTTTTGAAATTTCCATGTTTGAAACCCAAAACCACTTCTCTTCATGCTTGACTTCATAAGACAAAGTTTAGGGTTAGGGGGTATAGATACATGATTTGTATGGTTTGAATATGTCCAAACCTTGCTTATTAACTTGAATATGCTTACTATTTGACATAAGAAGACTATGTACTTTGGTTTTTCATTTTTCTGATTTTTTTTAATTTTCTGCGCATTTGAATCATATCTTGGTCAAATCCTAGGTTTGACCAAGATTTAGACAAGTTTAACACGTGAAAACGAATAAGTAAGCCTGGATCCTTCTTAGTCACTCTAAAATGAAGCTTTTGGGAGGTTCTTGAAATTTCCATGTTTGAAACCCAAAACCACTTCTCACTACAAGAAAAGTTGCCATGGCCGACGAAGTTGAAGTCGCGCCGTGGTTGCTGGTGTACCATGGCCGACGATTTTGGTCCCTCCGTGGTGCATGTCAAAACTTTTTTTTCTCGTTTTTGAGGCCACCTAGCCCGACGAAAGCGGCCAAAACGTGGCGTATGGTGGCCCGGGACGTGGTGCATCTCGAAATCTCGGGTTCGCCGGCCGAGTCAACGCAAATCCGCACCGCCGAGGGATGTAGGGCCCAGATGGCATCCTCTCTGGCATTGTTTTTTTTCTAGATCGCGCCATCTCGTTCAACGTTCTCCGATCGAGCCGTTTACGATGCAGGATCATGGGTCCCGCATGTCATCCTCTATGAACCAAAATTCTTTCTATTCTTGGATTTTTTTTGACCCCCTGATTTCTGGCTACTTCCTTTTTCTTTTGATCCCTTGCCGCCTTGGAAACATTGAGACCGCTGCTGCTAAATGGGACCCGCATGTCATCCTCTATGTGCAATCGACTTTCTTTTCTTGGAGTTTTTTTTGGCACCTCAAATTTGGTCACTTGCCTTTTTCTTTCGATCCCCTGCCGCCTCTCAAACGGTGATACCGCTGCTGCTAACTGGGACCCGCATGTCATCCTCTATGTACTATAAAACTTTCTTTTCCTGGATTATTTTTGGCACCTCATATTTGGTCACTTACCTTTTTCTTTCGATCCCCTGCCGCCTCTCAAACGGTGATACCGCTGCTGCTAAATGGGACCCGCATGTCATCCTCTATGTACTATAAAACTTTCTTTTCTTGGATTTTTTTGGCACCTCATATTTGGTCACTTACCTTTTTCTTTCGATCCCCTGCCGCCTCTCAAACGGTGATAGCGCTGCTGCTAAATGGGACCCGCATGTCATCCTCTATGTACTATAAAACTTTCTTTTCTTGGATTTTTTTGGCACCTCATATTTGGTCACTTGACTTTTTCTTTCGATCACCTGCCTCTCAAATGTTGATACCGCTCGCTAAATGGGACCCGCTTGACATACTCTATGTACTATAAAACTTTCTCTTGTTGTATTTTTTTGGCACCTCATATTTGGTAACTTGACTTTTTCTTTCGATCCCCTGCTGCCTCTCAAACAGTGATACCGCTGCTGCTAACTGGGACCCGCATGTCATCCTCTATGTACTATAAAACTTTCTTTTTTTTGGATTATTTTTGGCACCTCATATTTGGTCACTTGACTTTTTCTTTCGATCCCCTGCCGCCTCTCAAACGGTGAGACCGCTGCAGCTAAATGGGACCCGCATGTCATCCTCTATGAGCAATCAACTTTCTTTTCTTGGAGTTTTTTTTGGGACCTCATATTTGGTCACTTGCCTTTTTCTTTCGATCGCATGCCACGTTTGAAACGTTGAGGTACCTGCTGGCTCATGGGACCCGCTTGTCATCCTCTGTGTGCTATAAAAGTTTCCTTTGTTGGATTTTTTTTCACCCTCTGATTTTTGGCTTGCCTTTTTCTTTTGATCCCCTGCCCCCTTTGAAACGTTGAGTAAGCTGTTGGTTCAAGGGACCCGCATGTCATCCTCTATGTCCATCAACTTTCTTTTCTTGGATTTTTTTTTCACCCCCTAATTACTAGCTACTTTCGTTTTCTTTTGATCTCAAGCCGCATTACAAACATTGAGACCGTTCTTCGCAAAATGGGACCCACATGTCATCCTCTATGTACAATAAATCTTGGATTATTTTTGGCTCCTGATATTTGGTCACCTGCCTTTTTCTTTCGATCTCATGCCGCCTTTGAAACGTTGAGCAAGCTGCTGGCTCATGGGTCCCGCATGTCATCCTCTACGAACAATAAAAGTTTCCTTTATTGGAGTTATTTTTGACCCCTAATTTCTGGCTATTTGCCTTTTTCTTTTGATCCCCTGCCCCCTTTGAAACGATGAGGACGTCATTGGCAGGTCGGTCCCACATGTCATCCTCTATGAACAATAAAAGTTTCCTTTGGTGGATTTATTTTTGACCCCTAAGTAATTTCTGGCTATTTCCTTTTTTTTTCTTTTGATCCCCTGCTGCCTTGGAAACGTTGAGGATGCTGCCTCATCGGTCCCGCATGTCATCCTCTCAGAACGATAAATGTTTTCTTTTCTTGTATTTTTTTACCAACTGACTTTTTGTTTTTTATTTTCGACCTTTGCCTTTGAAACGTTAACGACGCTGCTGGCTCATGGGTCCCTGATGTCAGCCTCCCCGTACAAGAAACATGTGATATCTTGATTATTTTGCAGACAATAAACAGTGTATTTCGCTCTGAGCTATTACAAACAGATAAATTAAATCTTTATTTTTACAACTTATATCTTGAATCTCCTTGTTTTTTGTTTTTGCGAAGCATAGGACATTCCTGTTTTTTTTGAGAAAAATCCGAACTTCCATGTTCTGGAGTGGGCTGAAATTGTACGAATCAAAAGGCCCAGAAGGATAGTTCGAAGGCCCAGATGTCCAGATGCAGCCCAATTGAAATCTTTCTTTTCTTGGATTTTTTTCACCCCCTGATTTCTGGCTACTTCATTTTTCTTTTGGTCCTGTGCCACCTTGGAAACGTTGAGACCGCTGCTGCAAATGGGACCCGTATGTCATCCTCTATGTACAATAAAGTTTCCTTTCTTGGATTATTTTTGGCTCCTGATATTTGGTCACTTTCCTTTTTCTTTCGATCTCATGCCACGTTTGAAACGTTGAGGAATCTGCTGGCTCATGGGACCCGCATGTCATCCTCTATGTACAATAAAAGTTTGATTTCTTGGATTTTTTTTCACCCTCTGATTTTTGGCTATTTCCTTTTTCTTTTGATCCCCTGCCGCCTTTGAAACGTTGAGTAAGCTGCTGGCTCATAGGTCCCACATGTCAGCCTGTATGAATGATAAAGCTTTCCTTTCTTGGAGTTTTTTTTGACCCCCTAATTTCTGGCTACTTTCTTTTTCTTTTGATCTCAAGCCGCAATTGAAACGTTGGGACCGCTGCTGCAAAATGGGACCCGCACGTCATCCTCTATGTACAATCAAGTTTCTTTTCTTGGATTATTTTTGGCTCCTGATATTTGGTCACTTGCCTTTTTCTTTCGATCCCATGCCACGTTTGAAACGTTGAGGAACCTGCTGGCTCATGGGACCCGCATGTCATCCTCTATGTACTACAAAAGTTTATTTTCTAGGGTTTTTTTTCACTCTCTGATTTTTGGCTATTTCCTTTTTCTTTTGATCCCCTGCCGGCTTGGAAACGTTGAGTAAGCTGCTAACTCGTGGGTCCCGCATGTCATCCTCTATGTACAATCAACTTTCTTTTCTTCGAGTTTTTTTTTATCCCCTAATTTCTGGCTACTTTCTTTTTCTTTTGATCTCAAGCCGCATTTGAAACGTTGGGACCTCTGCTGCAAAATGGGACAGCATGTCATCCTCTATGTACAATAAAAGTTTCTTTTCTTCGATTATTTTTCACCCTCTGATTTTTGGTCACTTGCCTTTTTCTTTCGATCTCATGCCGCCTTTGAAAATGTTGCGGAACCTGCTGGCTCATGGGACCCGCATGTCATCCTCTATGTACTATAAAAGTTTCTTTTCTTAGATTATTTTCACCCTCTGATCTTTAGCTATTTCCATTTTCTTTTGATCCCCTGCCGCCTTGGAAACGTTGAGTAAGTCGATCGATGGGACCCGCATGTCATCCTCTATGTACAATCAAGTCTCTTTTCTTGGATTTTTTTCCCTCTTATTTTTGGTCACTTGCCTTTTTCTTTCGATCTCATGCAGCCTCTGAAACGTTGAGGAAGCAGCTGGCTCATGGGACCCACATGTCATCCTCTATACTATAAAAGTTTCTTTTCTTGGATTTTTTTCACCCTCTTATTTTTGGCTATTTCCTTTTTTCTTTTGATCCCCTGCCGCCTTGGAAACATTGATTAAGCTGCTGACACATGGGGCCCGCATGTCATCCTCTATGTACAATCAACTTGCAAGATCTTGGAGCGAAAGAGCTTGTACAAGTGGGACCCATATGTCATCCTCTATGTACAATAAAAGTTACTTTTCTTGGATTATTTTTTGCTCCTGATATTTGGTCAGTTTCCTTTTTCTTTTGATCTCATGCCGCCTCTGAAACGTTGAGTAAGCTGCTGGCTCATGGGACCCGCATGTCATCCTCTATGTACAATAAAGTTTCTTTTCTTAGATTTTTTTACCCCCTGATTTTTGCTAACTTGCCTTTTTCTTTTCGATCATATGCCGCCTTTGAAATTGAGGTCGCCGCTGGCTCATGGGTCCCACATGTCAGCCTCTATGGACAACAAACCTTTCCTTTGTTGGATTTATTTTTTACCCCTAATTTCTGGCTAGTTGCCTTTTTTTTTACACACTGGGACTGTACAATAAAGTTTCATTTCTTAGATTTTTTTTACCCACTGATTTTTGCTAACTTGCCTTTTTCTTTTCGATCATATGCCGCCTTTGAAATTGAGGTCGCCGCTGGCTCATGGGTCCCACATGTCAGCCTCTATGAACAATAAACCTTTCCTTTGTTGTATTTATTTTTTACCCCTAATTTCTGGCTATTTGCCTTTTTCTTTTGATCCCCTGCGGCCTTTGAAACGATGAGGACGCCGCTCATGTGATCGGTCCCACATGTCATCCTCTATTAAGAATAAAAGTTTCCTTTTTGGATTTATTTTTACCCCTAATTTCTGGCTATTTGCCTTTTTCTTCCGATCCTGCCGACTTCGAAATGATGAGGATGCACTGCGTGAATCGGTCCCACATGTCAGCCTCTATGAACTATAAATGTTTCCTTTGTAGGATTTATTTTTACCCCTATTTTCGGGCTACTTGCCTTTTTCTTTGAAACGTTGAGGACGCTCTGTCTCATGGGTCCCACATGGCATCCTCTACGAACGATAAACCTTCATTTCTTGTTAACGACAGGTTTATCGCATTATTTTCATGAGACTAATACAAGCTCTTTCGCTCCAAGATCTTGCAAGTTAATAGAATAAATCATGGAATTATTAGGATATGTTTTAAATTTCAAATCCACTTTATGAATTTTTGAAAATACCGTGATCTATGTGGGTATGGAGCGATCAAGGATTTTCATATTGGCCATGAGCAGTTTCAAAAATTGCAACCCAATAATTCAAAATAAATACAAACAACTTTTATGTAGAATCTCCGTGTTTTTGTTTTTTGCCAATCATAGGATCTGTGGTTCTTTAGAAAAGGGCCAACATTGCATGAGCAGAAAGGCCCATTTGTAGTTATTGGGCTTCGACACCGTGAGCAAGTAGGCCTATAGCAAATACCTTGTAGATGGCCGTTGGAACCCAAAAGTATTTGTTGCCTAGACTTAGATGCCAAACTCAGCCTTATTGACATGAACCTTGCTATGCACACGACAATTTCAGTCCGATCCGTGTACGAAACACAAGATCCAACCCTTCGTGTGAGGAAGCAGGTGGCAGCACACCTCCAGATGCTCAATCGTACATACGCATATCATATAGGAGTTGTCGTATGTACATCAGTTCCGTATTGACATGTTTTTTTCTTTGGTTCACATGTGGGGTCCGCACAGTCACCTAGGTCGCACATCTACTTCCTTGCTCGTAGTTGATGCATGTTCGGTTTGGGGATGGGGTGGAACCGAACACACCCCCGTGCCAGTGGATGTACTTTACCCTTTAGCGGCGAAAAAAATAGGAATGGTCCTCTCATGAGTATGATCAACAAGAGGTGGCTATATTATAAAGGACGTACACACATTGTAATTATAGTGCTGAAATAAAGTCAATCCAAAAACAGCCATGCATGGGTTATAATATGAAGGCAACACGAAATACAAAAGCAGGGCAGTTGTTCAAATAAACTGATTCAAACTAGTACATACTAAAAACAGTGTACTACTTCTCAACACTTCAAGCATAATAAAAAGTGTCACTGTTTTTTTAAAGGTAACACCGAACGGGCAATGTTTAAAGCAGGCTTAAACCACATAGCCGCTTGTCGGACACTATCCCAACCATCCTTGGGAAGGCTGATAACTCCCACAGTCTCACCTTCATCTGGCTGGAGGTTGCAGCGCAAAATTTTAGGGTATTGATTATAACGAATATTCCGGTATGCTGTGTAGACGCAGTTTTTCCTCATGAATGGAACCAATGTGCCATCAGGAGCTTTGGATTCACGCTTCTTCCAAGTTGGCAATGATTGGGTAATTGAGTCCGAGGAACAGAGAGTGGTCGCCGAGGCTGTTAACCGCCTCCAAAGAAAGTCCTCGCACGTGCAGATAAGGGATCCAGCTCAAAGACGTAGGTGGCAACAGGAGGATACTGCCGTAGCTGAAGCCCATTAGCAGCATAGGGAATGTCAGGAGGTACTTCAGCATTGGCAATCCCAATCTTGTTTACTGTAAGGATGATCATCAATCGCTTGCCATCAGCAGATGGAGCGAGGAACCACGCGTACTGCTGATCATCCACCACCGGTGGCGGGATTACAAACGGGAGCATCAGGTTTTCTGCAATATTAGAAATGGAGACGAATAGGGTGTTACTGGCAACCATATTCAAACAGCAGCATTGTTCATCGTTCATGCTCACAGTATAAATACGACTATGTAAGCTAAGGACATTGGTCATTCATGTGTTCAAATCAAGTGTCCAATATATCAGTTATACTGCATCCATCCCACGAAACTAGTCTAAACTTCGCCAAAACTAGACACTAGTTAGTGTATACACAGTTATATACTACCTCTGTCCCACCGAAAGTGTCTGAGATTTGTCCAAATTCAGATGTATCTAGACAGTGAAAGCATATAGATACATTCAAATTTTGACAAATATATATCATCTTAAGTTTAAGTCCTGTGCTGTAGTTAATTCCCTTTGTCTTAAGTGATCTATTAGAGAGCTTCCTGTGACCACCCGAAGGGTAAGAAATGTTTAACTGTATAAGTGGATTGCCTAGACCTTTCCATCAGTTCGGACTTTTGGTTGCGTTGGCTAGTCCATGAAGCTTGACATGGTGTCAGAGCCAGGGTCTCGAGTTCGAGTCCTGGCTTTCGCAATTTATCCTAAAATTGTTGTTGCCCCCTCGGAGTCCACTTATATGCCTCTTGAGCTATACCTCTGAGTCTTTCCACATGTTGACTTGTCTCCCATCACACGTGACGGGGGGTGTTGAATTGTATAAGTGGATTGCCGCCCTTGCGATCAGTTCGGACTTTTGGTTGTGTTGGTAGTGCATGAAGCTTGACAAGAAAGAAATGCTCTTTATAGCTAACCCCAAGTCTGGTAACATTTGCAAAATAGGTATCAGATGCAGCTATCCATTCAGTAGAAGAATTTGCATTTTAGAGTTGAAGGTTCATAATCTCTTCTCTACTATTGATAGTAAAGGGTACACATGGTATTTGTTTACCTCATTTTCGTTCTAAAAAAGGTACGCTATATGGTTGTGCTAAGTTAAACTGATTTAAGTCTGTTCAAGTCTATAGAAAATTATACTACCAACATCTAAAACATCAATATAGGTTCATATATTACAAAAGATATTTAGATTTTCTTTTCTCGAACACATGCCTAGTCGTGCATCATTATATATTAGAGCATACAGGGTTGTAGCAAGGCTACGAAAAACCGAGAAAGCAAAAGAAAGAACTATACAGGGGACTAGAGGCAGCTAACTTTGTTAGGCCTGCAGGTGCTAAATCTTATATATATATGAGGTTGTAGATATTAATCGTAAACTTACTCAAACTTAAATATCATCGAATTAGGAAAAAGATAACCCGAGTTATTTTGAATGAGGGGACGTCACAATCACTAATGAAAGATAATTGTGGGAAACTGAAATCTATTCAAGAAAATGGGAGAAAAAATGTATCAAAAACAAAATTAATTATACCATTCTGATTGTTCACCGATATAAACAAAGAACTGTTTGATCTTGCATGTAGGTACATCCAATCAAGGCTTTTTCCCGATCTCTAGAAAATATAAGCTACTCATGTAATTACAAACTATTTTCTTCTATTTTTCTGTTTCTACGTTAACATTTGAGATACTTGTTAATTACATCCATATTCTGCAGTTGCATAGAGTTACTAATTCAGGAATGCATTCACATACGGAGTATACTATGTTTGCTGATGATTGACTAGTACTAATTCATTGCAAGCAACGGTTCATTCATATTCAGATAAAGGATGTGATCGTTAAGTCATATACTTATGAAAGTCCTTATGCATCTCTACGATGCGGATGGCGAGGTCTCCGTCCTCCTTTTGGAGGCAAAATCAATTAGTTATATATGAAACAATGGGTGTAAAAGGTTATCAAAAAGGGTGCCTTCATAGTGCCACGTTATCTTTTGAGATACCGGTTAATTACACCCATATTCTCGTGCATGGCGTAGAGTTACTAATTCAGGAATGCAATCACATATCGAGCATACTATGTTTGTTGGTGACTAATTAGTACTACTAATTCATTGCAAGCAACGGTTCATTCATATTCAGCAAAAGGGGTGTGATCATTAAGTCATATAAGAAAGGTAAAATATAAACAAGGTAGTTCATGAATAACTTCATTGGTTAAGGCAGTGTATCATGCAATGCAACATAAGGACTGAAAAATACCATTTGCGGTGTCCCGAAGTACGTGGAGTCGTCGGTTTCGTCCACCGCAAAACGTGGCCACGGAGTTCAATGGCATCACGGTAATTTGGATAATTAGGTGCAGGTGTAAGGGCCTCCAAAGATTCTCCCGCCGCCACCCCTTCAAGGTAGAAAATCGTTTTGTCGAACAAGGCGATGAGCTTGTAACTGCGTACCTCCCACCTTTTGTGGGCACTTGGCGTATTACATTCTTCAACAAATAAATTTCTGGACGCCAGTTAAAAGAGTATGCAGGTCGAGATGAAACAATACTATGACGAATCTTCGAATCAGGTAGGGATGGAAGGGGGATATGTCGCTCGGTGTAGACGTTCACGAGGCACCACTCATGATGATCGGCGGCGGCGATCCGATCGCCGTTCGCGCCAAGCCATTTTCTCGTCGTGCATGAACGGCAGGCGACGTAACGGCGAGGATGGTCGAGGGGCACCAGGTCGTACACGGTATCATGCAGACGAGATGCTCTCGCCACGTCCCAGTGTTCATCGAACCAATAAGCGAGCGGAGGCATCGGCAGGCAGTGGTTCTATCCCAATGGTGCATCTTACCTTCATCCTTGCCGATCATGTCGTAGAGCTCCCCGGAACATGCAAGCAAGTCGGACGGTGTAGGTAACGTCCGGATGCGCAGCGATGAGGTCGATGTTGTCGCCGGTGAGAGCCTCAAGTGGCCGTCCCCGCCGCCCCGGCAAAGCCTAGAATAATCCATCACGTGAAGATGGATTTAGGTGGATGGCGGATGCAATCGCGCTTGGGGTTTTCGGAGGAGAGGGCGAGCGCTATGGAAGGAACGATGCGGCGCGCGGCCGGCCGGGTATGGAGAGTAAGGTATACGGAGTAGTACTAGTGATCCGGCGTGGTGGGGATCGAGATCCTGCACGTGCGCGTGATTCTGGGAGGGTGAAGAAGAAGTTTTTTTTTTTGTAACGGGGTGAAGAAGAAGATGATAGACATGCAAGGGGCAAAAACTAGGTAGTACTCTAGGCTGCTGCTGCGATCGGGCGCCGATTTGATCGTTGGTAGACTAGCACGCCACCCATCTATAAATTTGCGACGACGTTTGGTGCAGTGATGTCTCGTCACATCAGGTTGACCAAAGAGGGCTTTTTTTTTTTACAGTTTCCATTTCGATATATTTTTCGCCAATAATCGTAGTTCTCTACATGCCAGAGACACGTACCTTAACACGTGGGCAGCATGCAACCGCGCGAGCACCAAAATGGAATGAGAAATGTTTTAGAGCAGAACTTCATTTTCAATGCCTTTCCTAGCTTGGTTTGGAAACCTGGACAGAGCTTCGTGACTTGATGATGCTTCCAAGATACATTGTGACTGTGTCCCACCATCTACCATCCATTTGAGATCCAACGTTCCAAACTATCTCTTATTTCGAAGCTAAAAAAGAAAAACTATTCAGAAAATTTTGAAAAAAAATCCAGTAATATGTAGATTCCTTGTTTTAAAATATATGAATATTTCATCCCATTCGGATGACTAGCTTGTGATTAAATAGATTCTTACGTACTCGAGCACTAGTTTAAACTAAATATATATTTGCTCACAAACCTATGATTCAAATCGAATGAAACTTCACCAAAATATAAATCGAAATATGCATGATTTACTGGAAGTTTTTCAAAATTTTCATGGTCCATGGGGTCCTCCAAAGTGCAAGCTTTTTTTTTCTTGGTTGGTACTTCAAAACCGAGTTTGGATGGTGGCAAGACTTGCACAAAGAGGATGTCAAAATTTTGGCCTTTGTGAACTTTGCAATCAACATCAAGTGTCGGACTCTCGAGAAAAAAATATGAGTTGGCGCCCACCTTTCTTTCAACCGTTGGTTCTCAATCCGAGGGTGGTCCAACTAGCTAACAAAATTGGCTTGGTATTCATGGTCTTGAACCAACGATTTGGAATGGCTTTCAATCGGTATGAGAGGTGATGTATGGAGGAGATTCATACGAGAGGGCAATAAAGAAATGTTTTGTCATCCTCGCAAAGCTAGTCTATTTGGAAAGAAATGAATAATTGGTTTTTCGCAACATTGCATGATACTAATTCATGATACTATGCATTGAAGGTGTTGTATCATAGACTAGTATACTTCCCATTGTAACTAGTCTAAGTGCTTTTGCACCATGAACACTAGCTATGCACAGACCTCAAAAAACACTTCTCCATCATTCTACTATTCACACTTTCTTTTTCTAATAGAACTATGTACCATTGTTTTTAATATAATCTTGTGTCGAGAGTATATATTTCTAAAATAGTCATTTATGTTTCGCATAAGCTCAAAGAGGGGTACTTACTTATGAGAGATATCTTTCAACTAATACGTTGTAGGAGTACTTTAATTATGTGAGCTATAGTGTGAAATGCTTACTAGAACGAGTACAAAAGGTGTTTGATAACATTACAGGCCACACGCCCAAAGGTAGCGTGCATTGTAGGAGCATTACATCAATTTAACAACTACGGAGGAGTAGCCTAGGTAGAGATAACATGCAAAGGAAATAGTTCAACAGATAGTACAACACAACTACGGAAAGGGAGTAGCCTAGGTAGAGATAAACATGCAAATGAAATAGTTCAACAGATACAAATCTTGCATTACAACACGAGTATTACATAAAGTACATCAGCCCTTCTTTACGGACTCGTGACGCGAAGGCAGGTTCCATTGCCGGCGTTGGCGAAACTTGGGATGAGCCACAACGGAACTCGCCGCCATGTTCAACTAATGTTGGTTTGGAAACCAACAAAGATGATCTTCAATTCAAACTGAAGCGGCGAATTTCTGGAGAAGGAGGATATGCAAGGCCTACTGCATGGTGCGATGTGTAAACAGAGTTGCTTCTCGCCATATTTGGACGGTCATGTTCTGCCCCGTCTTCTACTGGAATGATAATCGGATAGTTCACTCCAAGGAAGAGAGAATATGATCCAAGGGAAATAATCCTCCTCCATGGCCTCGGTGGCATCAATCGATCGGTGTCCATGCTGTACACCTCGCAGCCAAGTAAACCCTTACCATACCCGCGAATAGTGCGACCATGACGACCCTCAGAGGTAGCAGCAGCAGGTAAAATCCGAACCAGTCCAGTATAATCCCGCCCGTCAGTAACGCCCCAGGTATGGACTAGAAAAAGTCTAGAACCATCAGGAGATCGTGCTAACCACCAGGAGCCAAGATTGTACCGACCTTGTTCATCAAGTTACGCGGAATAGGTGCCGTGTTGATCAACAAAGGACCTTGCAAAGGAAAGCACAGCTTGAAGTCGTTCAGCAAAACTTGATTAGTTCATTACATACATGAATAATGATGTAGCTAAAATATCGCCTCCGATCCAAATTAATTGACTCAACTGGATGTGTCTAGCTAGATATGCACAAATTAATTGACTCAAGTTTGTCTAGCTAGATGCACTGGCTAGACAAAGCTGAGTCAATTTGATTTGGATCGGAGGGAGTACTTTATTTTGACTCAAAGGCATATCGCTGCTGATTTTGATTGAATATATAGGGGGAAAGGTACAAGCATGACACGAAAACTGCACAACAAAAAGAAAAAGGCTAAAGCTAAATCTGAAACTAGCAGGTAATAGCGAAAACACATCATATGAGATGAGAAAAATTACCCCAAGAAAGTTGATTCCATGCATAAACTTCGCCTGTCTGAGTTAAAGCAAATACAATACCCTTGTGGATGATTGCATCGGAGTAGCCGTACGCTAAGAACTGGTTGTCAAGAACTGTCCATCTGCTAGAAGCACAGTGAAGGACTGCAATTGCCGCGTTGAAGATGGCAAGAACAGAGAAACTAGTATAATTTGAAGCAGCTGTTGGAACTCGACAAATAGCTATCTTCAGCAGTTGAAGATGTTGATCATTAGACTCGAACACAAGTTTATCCGGTGGATTTAAACTCACGTATGGGTGGTAGAGGAATCCGGCGACCAGTGTACACATTGACAAGCTCCCAATTCCAGGGGAAGCCAAGAAGGGCGATCCAATCTCCATTCGCGCCTGCCCACATGCCCGTACCACCATCTGGAATCACGGCATCGGAAGAGATCCTGTCCAGCGGCGTCAGTTGGCACAAGGTACCCTTGCGATCTTTTGCATCATGCTGCTTGTCCTTCTGCGCACCCTCCTGCTTGAACTTGTGGACGCGGTAGAAGGGATTGTGCGCGGGCGGTACCTCAGTTTGGTGAGTATGAAGAACACAGGGCATGCCAAACGGCTGAGATGCAGGCAGAGCTACACTTTGTGTTGCTGAATCATGATAAAACTTGCATGAACCGACGAGGCTCGCGGCGGTGATGACATCGCATCGGGATGCGATTTCATCAAGGGGGCCATCAGGAAACACCCAAGAACTGCCACTCTCATTGATCGATCTCGCCATTGGAAGGATGCGGTCAAGTGGGTGTGGGGGTGTGGGAGTGGGACGCTGGCGTTTGGGTATGAGGTATTGGAGGACAAAGTGCGAGCGGCAGCTGGTAGAGCGATATGGATAAAAGTCCACAACTCCTACTAGTACCATCAAACAGGTGGCTCGAGATGATCCGAAAAGGCATGGCGGCGATGGTGCAGGGCTGCTGGTGTAGGCGGGGTCGCCAGAGAAGATGGAGATGAAGAAGACGGAGAAGGTGCAAAAAAACAATTTGAATTGAAATCAATAATATGAGTACTACGGGCGTGCCTTCTCTCTCTGGTCTCGCCGCACTATTGCACCCGTCGTGAAGGCGTGTGACCCGAGAAGAAGCTAATGTATCGTATACCGTCCTTGCACGCCGTGGAGCTGTATTTTGTCTCATCAAATCAGCTCGGACAGCTTCAGCAGAGAAAAGATCCTTTGCCATCATCATGATATATTACCACGGGCCCACGGCAAAGGCACATTCATCTTGGAGGCCTCTTCATCTTGTACTACCATATCAGATCGCTCTATATGTTGCACAAACCACCACTTGGACATTTTTTTGCGCTTTCCACCATGTGGTGGTCTAATATGTTGCAAATTTCACCACTTGGTTATCTAATCAGCTAGTTAGTCATGTTGATAGCAAAATCGACAAGTGGGTTCAACATGTCAATGCTCCAATTAATGTTTTAGAAAAAATAAATTTTTCAAAATTCGTACTTCTTTTATTTAGCTATTTAAAAATGCTTATTCATTTATTTCAACAAATATTTTGCGGTCTTGAATTTTTTTCAAACAAATATTATGGCATCGGGTTCGGGACTCCTGAAAAGGACTGGCCGTGGTACGGGAACCCGAAATGATGCCCACAACATGGTCGAAAGTGGCAAGGAACCCATCGAGGTGGATGAACTCGGGAAACCTTGGTAGAGGTAGGGATCTTGAGGAGGCCATAAGGGTTAGCCTACCCCCCAATAAGCGTATGAACGAAAAAAAATTCACATAAGTAGTAGCTATTATTAAAATTTCACAAATATTACGCGCTTTTGAATATTTCAAAAGTATTGTGGCGTCACGCTGGCCTTGCCCGAATTTTACCTTTCAGGCTGGATGTCACGAGCATGATCACTCAACCAACCGGGTCCAAACATATATATACAATTGGCCTCCTCGAGCCTACACCGACTAGATTGTCGCTGAAACTGGATCATATAGTTTCTATTGGATTGATGTCCTAAGGAAATATTCCAACAACGGAAGTTGTTTGATTCGTTGTATTATATTCCTTTGGAATCTTGTTGGGCTTGTTTGGTTCGATGAAAATTCATAGAAATTTTGTGGGATTCAAATCTCAGTGGCTCCTTTGATTCTTGAATACATGATAATTCATACTAATTCACGTGTTTTTTGTGTAGCACTACAACCAAAGAACATGCAATTCAAATTTGTGTGATTTCTCTCATATAGGATTGTTATCACCAGAATTTGACCAAGCCAGAGGTGGGCCGCGATCAAGATGGACTTGAAGATATGCATATAGAAGAGATATGTGAATCGGCCTTATTTACCAAGTTTGGGCTAGCTAGCCCGTGTATCTTAGTTTAGAAATTAGAGTTTGTCTCGTGCACGATTTAGTGCACGCCCACATTAGAAAGTCCCCTGGACTATAAATATGTACCTAGGGTTTATGGAATAAACAACAACCAACGTTCAACACAAACCAATCTCGGCGCATCGCCAACTCCTTCGTCTCGAGGGTTCTTCCGGTAAGCACCATGCTGCCTAGATCGCATCTCGCGATCTAGGCAGCACGAGCCTGCCTAGTTGTTCATGCGTTGCTCGTACTGAAGCCTTTTTGATGGCGAGCAACGTAGTTATCGTAGATGCGTTAGGGTTAGCATTGTTCTTAGCATCATATGCTTACGTAGTGCAATCCTTGCGCATCTAGCCGTCCCTGTACCTCATCATGGGTGCAGGGGCGGCACCCCGCTTGATCGTTATTTAGTAGATCTGATCCGTTACGGTCGCTCCTTGATTCGTCGAGGATTAGTTTAATATCTGCAATAGTTAGGCCTTACAAAGGGTTGGAGGATCCAGCGGCATGCAGGGTGTAGTTTGCTGCCCCTAGACAGACGCCCGAGGATCAACCTAGTGTTGGTTTTTAGGCCTTGTCTAGGGCTGGCTTACGTTTACCGTGCGTGAGCGCGAGGCCCAATCGTGAGTAGGATGATCCGATTATGCGGTGAGAACCCCAGATCGTCGTGGATCTCATATGCTTTATCATGATCAAGCAGGACCACCATATATTCGGCCACCTCGGACGAATCATGGGTGGATCGGCTCCATGAGCCGATTCACAGGACAACCGGAGAGCCGATCGAGGCTCGTATTTAACGTGTACGTGTGTGCCCCGCAGAAACTAAGCGAGGCATCATCCACACCTTCCCCGACCAGGTATAGGTCAGGTGGCACGCCCTTGCAACCCGCATCGGCGCGCGACCAGGAGGCTTTGCGGGCCGTCGCTCGAGGGATCGGGGCCAGCCGCAGCCCTAGTCGTTCCCGGCTACGGTGTTGACCACCACCGCCCGCCGGTGGGTTTCGACGTCAACACATTCTCGGCACGCCCGGTGGGACAATCTTCAACATCGAACACCATGCCATCTTCATCGGCGGCGAAGAAACTCCGGTCACGTACGGGGAGCTTATCGCGAGCTCAAGAAGAAGTACGACGAGGTCAAGTCTGCCCTCGAAGCCGACCCTAATCGGCTCTTTCCACAGACCCGCTCCCACGGCATCGATGGAAGGGGTTCACACCCGAAGGCGCGCTTGATGGAGTGGACCTGTCCACCCCGTCGAGGAACGCACCAGTGTCGTCGCGTCGGGAGATAAACTTCATGGTGGCTCATTCGCTGCACCGCCATTCCGAGAGCCTCGGTGAACACGTTGGAGCGCGTCGCGCTGCGCGTGATCCAGGAGATCATGAGCCATCAGTACTCTCCGTCAGGACCAGCCCTAGGGACTCATCAAGGGGAGTTGCTACTCCAGTCCCGTCCACCGCTGCCGTTCGCGTTGGCAGCGCCCGAAGCGCCGAACTCATCGGCCTATGTCGTCTACAAGATTGGTGGTGACCCCAGTGATTACCAATTTCTACAGGACGCGCCCAAGGAGATCCCGCACGGATACGCATGCGCATACGTGCCAGACTGCAGCACCTGGGCACCCTCAAACCAGGTCGCTGTAGCAGGGACTTCTGGGGCAACAGGAGGAACGTCGGAGACAGACCCTGAGAAGCAAACGTGGCTAGCTAAATATGCCACCCCGACAAAACTCCCGAGCCCAGCTCCTGCAGTTGGCTCAGAACCAGAGAAACAGGCATGGCTGGTTAAGTACGCCACTCCGACGAATCTTCAGGGTTCGGCACCTGCAGCCATCACCGCGGATCAAATTTGTACGATCCTGAAAGATCAGTTCGGCATGATGCCGAAAAGAAAGGCGATCGGCTATACCAAGCCGTACCCCAACGAGTACGAATTGATCCCGCTGCCACCCAAATATCGGCTCCCGGACTTCACAAAGTTCAGCGGATCAGATGGCTCCAGCTCCATCGAGCATGTGAGCCGATATTTGGCACAACTGGCATGATCTCAGCGTCGACGAGCTGCGCGCGTGAGGTACTTCTCACGGTCCCTCACAGATCGGCTTTCGGATGGTACACGTCGCTGCCACCGAACTCAATCCAGACTGAAGCAGCTGGAAGAACGGTTCCATGAGCAATATCACTCAGAAGCTTCCGAGGCTGGCATTGCCGATCTAGCACAAGTACGACAGAAGCGCGGAGAAACGGTGTCAGAATACATCCAGCGCTTCAGGACCGTTAGGAACCGATGCTATTCGGTTCACGTAAGCGAAAAAGAAGCAGTCGAATTGGCGGTGGTGGGTCTATCATCATCGATCAAGGAAGTGGCCTCCTGCGGACTATCCTTCATTAGCACACATGGTGCAGAAGTTGTCGCGTATGAACAACGCCACCCGGATGTCTACCAAGATAAATTCAAGCGCGTGGTTACCATGGTTGACGCAGCGAAGATGAAGGTCCTACGGAGAACGAGAGGTCGCGGTGGCTGAATGGACTCGAGCCGCAGGCCCAAAGAACTGCAAATGGGTAAAGCCACCGGGGCCTCCAAGAGGGTTCGACTTCGACGTGACGAAAACCGAGCAGATTTTCGACCTCTTACTCGCGGAGAAGCACATAAAGATACCCGAAGGCCACAAGTTTCCTACGGTGCAAGAGCTGAACGGAAAGCCATACTGCAAGTGGCATAACACGTTCACCCACACCACCAACGACTGCAGGGTGTGGCGTCAGCAGATCCAAGTGGCGATAGAAAATGGGCGACTAATTTTTAACCAGTATGCCATGAAGGTCGACACACACCCCTTCCCCGCCGTCAATATGGTGGATTTTACCCACCTTGGAGGGTGCCAGCCTGATTTCTCAGCCAACATCAGCATGGTAGAGCTTGGACACCGCTCTGAGAAGGACGGGGATGAGGACAGCTGCTCTCGCAGCAAGGACACCGAGGGGCCGCTCCATGCGATCGGCTCCGTCAAGATGGCAAGCGCTACGTCACAGAGGGGGAAGTGAAGAACATAAGATACCAACGACCCCTCTCTGATCACCTCCTCAACAAGTATGTTAGTCGATATGACCAACGCCGGCGATACAACGACAATGATGAAAGAGGTCGTCTGACCAGAAACGACGGAAGACATCGCCGGCATAATCATGATGAGGAGCGGCAGGAGCGCCACGGCAGGAGCAGACGATACGGACAGCATTGGCACCGCCCTTCTTCAGTGCAATCGCTGGGATTCAGTGAATGAGTCGTATTACCAACAATCGGCAATCGCCCGTAATGCAACCTAAAAAGAAGGAGACAGCCAACGTGTCCGTGTTCGAGCGCTTAGGGCCTCTCCCACCGCAAAACAGACGCGCCGAGACCCCTCTCGTTGGAAGATCTCGAGGATTGAAGACGAAGGGGAATACGAAGAAGACAAAGCCACCGTCCAAGGTGGTGCCTTGACGGTCTCAGCCATTCACAAAAGCGCAGGGTTCAGCGATTGCGCGGTCTCGGAGGAAGCCGAAAGGATGTACTTGCATACGCTCGAGGAAGGCGCGACCTGATCTCGTCGCGAAAGTCCAGAGGACCCTGGATGAGGAGGGACTGCCGCAAAGAAAAGAGTGGCGCCCCAAGCAAAAGAGAGCCGATGATGAAACATCGGCTGGCACAAACATGGTGTTCATTCGTCCGGTGGAGTGTAGTGCTCCACGATTACACAATGCACCCGACATGGACAACAGCAAGCGCACCAACGTGCTAAGGTCAGAGATTGGGCTGGTTTTATCCACCGGCATGGATGATTAGCAAGACTACGTCGATAAGCAACATGGCGAGGCCGATCCTTGCGATCGGCCCTCCGAAACTGATGAAGGGATATTACAAAACCTTCACCGAGCAAGCAACGTGGAGGCCGATTCCAGCGATCGGCCAAAATTATCCTCACCATCTCGCTTTGCCTAGGATCAACGTTTGACCTAACAGGACTACTCCGAAAGCCGATACCATCAATTCTCTTGACAGAATCGGCTCGGGGGGCACCTAGATGGATAAAACATGAGGATATGAGATAATACTAAGTATGGGGGCCGGTACACAAATCGGCCTAAGATTCCTAAAATTTTTAAACATTTTACAGCCGATGCATGGACATCGACTTTAGAATTGAGAAGCAGCCGATGCATAGCCATCGACTCAAGAGATACAATTGTTAACCAGAAGGTCAGCCCTAGTGAATTACGAAGAGAAGCCCCAATGAAAGAACTCCTCAAGAGAGTAGTTTAACAGCTCAGATCTTCTCTTCAAGAACAATGCTAAGGGCAGCTTGGGTGTCCAGATCAGGTTAAGGGTGGGTCGCATCAGATCCACCAAAGGAAGGGAGCCGATCTGACTTGCAAGGACGAAGAGGCGCACTGAGGAAACTCGGGGGGCAGCCCACCTTGAAGGCTCTCTGCAAGCCGATTTACGTGCAACCGGCTGGCTCTGCATGATCAAGCCTGTGCTAATTCGGCTAAGTCTCGCCTCGAGTAAGGCTCGGGGGGCAGCAGGCCTGGTGGATGCTCTGTTTAAAAGCCGATTGGGATACCAACGGCTGGTCCTTCGTTGCAACCTTCTTCACAAATGATGATTATTGAAGAACATTATTAGGTTTGGTTGGGAAAGTTCAAAGGTTTCCCTGAAGATACTGCATTTTCTGCCAAATTTAGAAAATCATCGGTTGGAGAAGGGAAGGGCGAATCTTGAAGGACCGATACGGTGCTATCGGCTCATTATGCATTGGCAAAGGGGATGAATCGGCAAGGTCAGTGGGAGAGGAAATCGGCAAATCAAATTGGGGAGAAGTTCTTCATTAATAAGAAAGATTTCTTACATAGTAGAACTGATTGCCCTCGATAGGGGATACATTGCCCCGCCTACTTCTACGGATCCTATGCTAAGGGCCCTATCTACGGGCCGTTGCTGCCCTCATCGTCGCCGTCATCGCCGCTGTCGGCGCTCCTCCCGGCCGGCTCGTCGTCACTGCTCCAGCGGCCGCCGGCAGGACCTTCATTGTCCTCGTCCTCCTCGTCGTCGTCGTCGTCGCTGTCGAAGTCACTCAGATTTCCCGGCCAGGGGCAATGGCGCTTGGCTGGCGGCTCGTCGGGGGAGCTGTCGTCGTCGTCCTCCTCCTCTTCCTTCTCCTTCACCTCCTCGGAGGTGGCCCCATCCCAGGGGAAGTGATCATCCTCGCTTTCTTCCACCGCTTCCTTATCGGCAAGGAAGCGGAGATCGCTCTCCCCGTCTCGTCGTGGACTGCTGCCCTTCGACTGCATGGAGAAGTCATGGTCGACTCCTCCCCGGCCGCAATGGCGCGGCGGATGTTGGCCGCGTGGACTTCTGCTGGGTTGTACTCCGGCGTCGGCTCGCGGGATGTGGAGGACTGGCTAGAAAGATCCGATGGAGCAGAGGAAGAAGAAGACATCGTGGCGCAGGAGGGCTTTTCGAGATGCTAATGCGAAGAAGATGCAGAGGAGAACTGTTCGTAGCAGTTAAATAAAAGGGGACATAATAGAAATTCAATGCCACAAATAGCTTTCCGAGGAAGTGGTGCCAAAACTCACAAATCGTGCGGAGAAGTTGAGAAGGCAAGTTGTCATGATGAGGGACTCGCGACGGTTCTGCTCTGCCACGACATGACCCTACGAGAGAAAAGCATAATGATTTTGGAAATGTCATTTCCAAAACCAGGGGGGCATGTGTTATCACCAGAATTTGACCAAGCCAGAGGTGGGCCGCGATCAAGATGGACTTGAAGATATGCATATAGAAGAGATATGTGAATCGGCCTTATTTACCAAGTTTGGGCTAGCTAGCCCGTGTATCTTAGTTTAGAAATTAGAGTTTGTCTCGTGCACGGTTTAGTGCACGCCCACATTAGAAAGTCCCCTGGACTATAAATATGTACCTAGGGTTTATGGAATAAACAACAACCAACGTTCAACACAAACCAATCTCGGCGCATCGCCAACTCCTTCGTCTCGAGGGTTCTTCCGGTAAGCACCATGCTGCCTAGATCGCATCTCGCGATCTAGGCAAAGACGAGCCTGCCTAGTTGTTCATGCGTTGCTCGCATCGAAGCCTTTTTGATGGCGAGCAACGTAGTTATCGTAGATGCGTTAGGGTTAGCATTGTTCTTAGCATCATATGCTTACGTAGTGCAATCCTTGCGCATCTAGCCGTCCCTGTACCTCATCATGGGTGCAGGGGCGGCACCCCGCTTGATCGTTATTTAGTAGATCTGATCCGTTACGGTCGCTCCTTGATTCGTCAAGGATTAGTTTAATATCTGCAATAGTTAGGCCTTACAAAGGGTTGGAGGATCCAGCGGCATGCAGGGTGTAGTTTGCTGCCCCTAGACAGGACGTTCCGAGGATCAACCTAGTGTTGGTTTTTAGGCCTTGTCTAGGGCTGGCTTACGTTTACCGTGCGTGAGCGCGAGGCCCAATCGTGAGTAGGATGATCCGATTATGCGGTGAGAACCCCAGATCGTCGTGGATCTCATATGCTTTATCATGATCAAGCAGGACCACCATATATTCGGCCACCTCGGACGAATCATGGGTGGATCGGCTCCATGAGCCGATTCACAGGACAACCTGAGAGCCGATCGAGGCTCGTATTTAACGTGTACGTGTGTGCCCTGCAGGAAACTAAGCGAGGCATCATCCACACCTTCCTGACCAGGTATAGGTCAGGTGGCACGCCCTTGCAACCCGCATCGGCGCGCGACCAGGAGGCTTTGCGGGCCGTCGCTCTGAGGGACTGGGGCCAGCCGCAGCCCTAGTCGTTCCCGGCTCTACGGTGTTGACCAGTCACTGCCCGCCGGTGGGTTTCTGACGTCAACAAGGATTAATTCAACATGCAATCATATTCAATTCCTACATTATTTCTATTTTAACATTTTGTACACATCATGCATGCGACCCAAACAATGCGTACATGGTGGGGGGGGGGGGGTTGTTTCGTTGCAAAAGCAGTTGGTCACACCACAAACAAACATGCAACAATTAATCTAAATTCACGCGGTTTCCCCGCGATGCAACATATTCGATGAAACTAAGCATGGCATAAACATATACAATACACACCATAGATTTTGGCTGCTTTGATTATTCGCAAGATTTTCAAAGTGCGGGAATATGAAAATTGTATGATTAGAGAGTGATGATCATCTCCAAATATATAGGATTGAGAAACAACGGTATTTGGATCCAATAACATTTGATTGCGTGTGAAAACCAAAAGAAATACTAGTAGTAACATACGGTTACACAATGAAGGATTTTTTGTTTTTGTATAAAAATGTATTGTCAATGAATTCTGAAAATTGCAATCCTATGAATTAAACAATCAGAAATCGTGTCAGACTAATTCCTACGTTTCGAGATTCTAGTACGGAGTATGATTTCTTTGAAGGGGCGCAGAGGGACGTGGGTAGCAATGTCTAGTCCCTGTCTTGTCTGTATACACTGTACTTACGTCAGACTAGTGTTGCTCATGAAGTCTTAATCCGACGTACTAAGCTAGATGCATCACCGTTTCCAGTCTCTGTCCTCGTTTTTTCGGCAAAATAGACAGAAATAACCCAAAGTCGAAAAGATTGGGAAAAACAAACTTTCGACATACTAGCAAGATTGGGTTATTTTTGTCCAAATTCTCGTTTTTTTCTCTTGGCTTCCCTACCCTTGAATCCATGTCACTTACGTGTGTTGCCCATGCATGCGTCATGTCCCACACTTCAGTGAGCACAAGTGACGTGATGTACGTACGCAAACTCCCAGCAATCTTCTTTGTCAAGAGAAGACGCATCAAGATTCAAGACCCAATCGCATTTCTTGCTTTCAGCCTGGGGTCCTCCATGTAAAAGTTAGGGATTTAGATGTAATTTCATGTTTATTTTGTGTGCTGTTGTAAACTGTTGATTTTTTATGTCCATTTGAATCTTGGTCAAATCCTAGGTTTGACCTAGATTTAAACAAGTTTAAAATATGAAAATGAAAAAGTAAGCCTGGATCCTCCTTAGTCAATCCAAAATGAAGCTTTTGGGAGGTTTTTGAAATTTCCATGTTTGAAACCCAAAACCACTTCTTTTCATGCTAGACTTCATAAGACATAGTTTAGGGATAGGGGTATGATGCGCGTAGATGTACACGTCCGTTGGGAACCCCAAGAGGAAGGTATGATGCGCACAGTGGCAAGTTTTCCCTCAGAAAGAAACCAAGGTTTAATTGAACCAGTAGGAGCCAAGAAGCACGTTGAAGGTTGATGGTCGCGAAATGTGATGCGGCGCAACACCAGGGATTCCTGCGCCAACGCGGAACCTGCACAACACAACCCAAGTACTTTGTCCCAACGAAACAGTGAGGTTGTCAATCTCACCGGCTTGCTGTAACACAGGATTAAGCGTATCGAGTGGAAGATGTTTGCAAATAAAACAGTAAAACAAGTAGATTGTATGCTATGTAAAGAATAGGACCGGGGTCCACAGTTCACTAGAGGTGTCTCTCCCATAAGATAAAAGCATGTTGGGTGAACAAATTACAGTCGGGCAATTGACAAATAGAGAAAGGCATAACAATGCATATACATGATATGATAAATATAGTGAGATTTAATTGGGCATTACGACAAAGTACATAGACCGCCATCCAACTGCATCTATGCCTGAAAAGTCCACCTTCAGGTTATCATCCGAACCCCCTCCAGTATTAAGTTGCAAAGCAACAGACAATTGCATTAAGTATGGTGCGTAATGTAATCAACAACTACATCCTTAGACATAGAATCAATGTTTTATCCCTAGTGGCAACAGCACATCCACAACCTTAGAACTTTCTCACATCTGTCCTGCATTCAATGGAGGCATGAACCCACTATCGAGCATAAATACTCCCTCTTGGAGTTAAGAGTAAAAACTTGGCCAGAGCCTCTACTAGTAACGGAGAGCATGCAAGATCATAAACAACACATAAACAATAGATTGATAATCACCATAATCATAGTACTCTCTATCCATCGGATCCCGACAAACACAACATATAGTATTACAGATAGATGATCTTGATCATGTTAGGCAGCTCACAAGATCCAACAATGAAGCACAACAAGGAGAAGACGACCATCTAGCTACTGCTATGGACCCATGGTCCAGGGGTGGACTACTCACTCATCACTCCGGAGGCGACCATGGCGGTGTAGAGTCCTCCGGAGATGAATCCCCTCTCCGGCAGGGTGCCGGAGGCGATCTCCCGAATCCCCGAGATGGGATTCGCGGCGGCGGCATCTCGCAAGGTTTTCCGTATCGTGGCTCTCGGTCGGGGGGTTTCGCGACGGAGGCTTTAAGTAGGCGGAGGGTCAACGCGGGGGCCACACGAGGGCCCAGGGGGTAGGTCGGCGCGGCCAGGGCCTGGGCCGCGCCGGCCTCCCTCCGGCCGCCTCGTGGCCCCACTTCGTTATCTCTTCGGTCTTACGGAAGCTTCGTGCAAAAATAGGACCCCGGGCGAAAGTTTCGTCCAATTCCGAAAATATTTCTTTACTAGGATTTCGAAACCAAAAACAGCAGAAAACAACAACCGGCTCTTCGGCATCTTGTTAATAGGTTAGTTCCAAAACGCATAAATATGACATATAATGTGCATAAAACATGTAGGTATCATCAATAAAGTAGCATGGAACATAAGAAATTATCGATACGTTGGAGACGTATCAACATCCCCAAGCTTAGTTCTGCTCGTCCGAAAGGTGTAAAACGATAACAAAGATAATTTCTGAAGTGACATGCCATCATAATCTTGATCATACTATTTGTAAACATATGTAATGAATGCAGCGATCAAAGCAAAGGTAATGACATGAGTAAACAAATGAATCATAAAGCAAAGACTTTTCATGAATAGTACTTCAAGACAAGCATCAATAAGTCTTGCATAAGAGTTAACTCATAAAGCAATAAATCAAAGTAAAGGTGTTGAAGCAACACATAGGAAGATTAAGTTTCAGCGGTTGCTTTCAACTTATAACATGTATATCTCATGGATATTGTCAACATAAAGTAATATAACAAGTGCAATATGCAAGTATGTAGGAATCAATGCACAGTTCACACAAGTGTTTGCTTCTTAAGGTGGAAGGAGATAGGTAAACCGACTCAACAATAAAAGTAAAAGAATGGTCCTTCAAAGAGGAAAGCATCGATTGCTGTATTTGTGCTAGAGCTTTTATTTTGAAAACATGAAACAATTTTGTCAACGGTAGTAATAAAGCATATGAGTTATGTAAATTATATCTTATAAGTTGCAAGCCTCATGCATAGTATACTAATAGTGTCCGCACCTCATCCTACTTAGCTTGGACTACCGGATCTTCGCATGCCATGTTTCAACCAAGTGTCACAAAGGGGTACCTCCATGCCGCTCGTACAAAAGGTCTAAGGAGAAAGCTCGCATTTTGGATTTCTCGCTTTTGATTATTCTCAACTTAGACATCCATACCGGGACAACATGGACAACAGATAATGGACTCCTCTTAAATGCATAAGCATGTAGCAACAATTATTATTCTCATATGAGATTGAGGATATATGTCCAAAACTGAAACTTCAACCATGGTTCATGGCTTTAGTTAGCGGCCCAATGTTCTTCTCTAACAATTTTGCATGCTCCAACCACTAAAATGATAGATCCTTCAGACAAGACGGACATGCATAGCATCTCACATGATATTCAACAATAGTTGATGGCGTTCCCCAGAAGCATGGTTATCGCACAACAAGCAACTTAATAAAAGATAAAGTGCATAAGTACATATTCAATACTACGATAGTTTTTAAGGCTATTTTGTCCCATGAGCTATATATTGCAAAGGTGAATGATGGAATTTTAAAGGTAGCACTCAAGCAATTTAGTTTGGAATGGCGGAGAAATACCATGTAGTAGGTAGGTATGGTGGACACAAATGGCATAGTGGTTGGCTCAAGGATTTTGGATGCATGAGAAGTATTCCCTCTCGATACAAGGTTTAGGCTAGCAAGGTTGTTTGAAGCAAACTCAAGGATGAACAAGTGCAGCAAAACTCACATAAAAGACATATTGTAAACATTATAAGACTCTACACCGTCTTCCTTGTTGTTCAAAACTCAATACTAGATATTATCTAGACCTTAGAGAAACCAAATATGCAAATCAAATTTTAGCAAGCTCTATGTATTTCTTCATTAATGGGTGCAAAGCATATGATGCAAGAGCTTAAACATGAGCACAACAATTGCCAAGTATCACATTATCCGAGACATTTTAGAGTTACTACATGTAGCATTTTCCAATTCCAACCATATAACAATTTAACGAAGAAGAAACTTCGCCTTGAACATTATGAGTAAAGCCTAAGGACACATGTGTCCATATGCAACAGCGGAGCGTGTCTCTCTCCCACAAAGTGAATGCTAGGATCCATTTTATTCAAACAAAAACAAAAACAAAAACAAACCGACGCTCCAAGCAAAGAACACAAGATGTGATTGAATAAAAATATAGTTTCAGGGGAGGAACCTGATGATGTTGTCGATGAAGAAGGGGATGCCTTGGGCATCCCCAAGCTTAGACGCTTGAGTCTTCTTAAAATATGCAGGGGTGAACCACGGGGGCATCCCCAAGCTTAGAGCTTTCACTCCTCTTGATCATAGTATATCATTCTCCTCTCTTGACCCTTGAAAACTTCCTTCACACCAAACTTCAAGCAAACTCATTAGAGGGTTAGTGCATCATTAATAATTCACTCATTCAAAGGTGACACAATCATTATTTTCACTTCTGGACATTGCATAATGCTACTGGACATTAGTGGATCAAAGAAATAAATCCAACATAGCAAAAGAGGCAATGCGAAATAAAAGGCAGAATCTGTCAAAAACAGAACAGTCCGTAAAGACGAATTTAAAGCTGGCACTAGACTTGCTCAAATGGAAAAACTCAAAACTAATGAAAGTTGCGTACATATCTGAGGATCACGCTCGTAAATTGGCAGATTTTTTCGAATTTTCTACATGGAACTGTGCCCAGATTAGTGACAGACAGCAATGCTGTTTCTGCGCAGCGATCCCAAATATAACATCAACTTTGACATAGAAACTTTACTTGGCACAAAAACATGATAAGGAGAGGTTGCTACAGTAGTAAACAACTTCCAAGACTCAACAAAACAAAAAATTGCTGTAGGTAAAAACATGGGTTGTCTCCCATAAGCGCTTTTCTTTAACGCCTTTCAGCTAGGCGCAGAAAGTGCAAATCAAGTAACATCGAGAGATGGTGTGTCACCCTTACCTTGGGCTTCATCCTTACCTTTCTTATTGTTTTTCTTTCCTTTTGGTTTAGGAAATATATGATTTCCCCCTGGTATAGAGGTGAATTTCAGAGTGCCTTCTCCCACATCAATGACTGCTCCCAATAGTTTCAGCAAGGATCTTCCGAGTATGATTTTTCCTGTTTCAATAACAAGATAATCAATGGATATTGTTCTTCCATGAATGGTTGTATGCACACCTGCAGCTATTCCCTTAGGAATTATAATAGAGTTATCAATGAGAGTTATTTCTTCTCCCCCTTCATCGACTCCCCAAAGTTTCAAAGATTTATAAATGTTTTCAGGCATAAGGCAAAATTCATACATAATATCACAGTAGGCATGAAGAGTTCGATCACCGATAACAATTTTAACAGCAGGATCCCATAATGAAGGTTTAGGATTCTCTAAGACTTGTTCAAGACGATTACGAACACAGTGATAATTGTCATTTAAGCGAGATGTACTTATCTCGAGATTGTTCAATCTATTATAAATGCTAATAAGGGCTGAATCAAAGTTATTAGCTGAATCATGTGATGCAACCAATTTCTTTATGGCATTAAAAGCTTGATCCCCATTACAATGAAGGAAATCTCCTCCTACTAAAGTGTCCAAAGCATATCTATAGCGAACCATAAGACCAAAATAAAAATTACTAAGGAGCAAACTTAGAGTCATTTGAGGTTCAGTTTTACGATAAGAAGTAAAAATTCTAGACCAAGCATCCTTAAAACTCTCCTCATCCCCTTGTTTGAAAGTAAAAACTAAGTCCTCAGGTGAAGAAGTAACAGGTTCAGAGCTAGACATGGTAATAAAAGTAACTAAATTTTTTTTTGTATTTTAAATATAGAGTGCAGGACAATAAATAAAGCAAACTAGATAAAGTAAATGCAAGTAACTAATTTTTTTGTGTTTTTGATATAGAGAGCAAGACAGTAAATAAAGTAAAACTAGCAACTAATTTTTTTGTGTTTTGATTTAGTGCAGCAAACAAAGTAGTAAATAAAATAAAGCAAGACAAAAACAAAGTAAAGAGATTGAGAAGTGGAGACTCCCCCTGCAGCGTGTCTTGATCTCCCCGGCAACGGCGCCAGAAAAAGTGCTTGATGCGCGTAGATGTACACGTCCGTTGGGAACCCCAAGAGGAAGGTATGATGCGCACAGTGGCAAGTTTTCCTCGTAAAGAAAACCAAGGTTTAATCGAACCAGAGGGAGCCAAGAAGCACGTTGAAGGTTGATGGTCGCGAAATGTGATGCGGCGCAACACTGTGATTCCCGCGCCAATGCGGAACCTGCACAACACAACCCAAGTACTTTGTCCCAACGAAATATTGAGGTTGTCAATCTCACCGGCTGTCGTAATACAGATTAAGCGTATCGAGTGGAAGATGTTTGCAAATAAAACAGTAAAACAAGTAGATTGTATGCTATGTAAAGAATAGGACCGGGGTCCACAGTTCACTAGAGGTGTCTCTCCCATAAGATAAAAGCATGTTGGGTGAACAAATTACGATCGGGCAATTGACAAATAGAGAAAGGCATAACAATGCATATACATGATATGATAAATATAGTGAGATTTAATTGGGCATTACGACAAAGTACATAGACCGCCATCCAACCGCATCTATGCTCGAAAAGTCCACCTCCAGGTTATCATCCGAACCCCTCCAAAGATTAAGTTGCAAAGCAACAGACAATTGCATTAAGTATGGTGCGTAATGTAATCAACAACTACATCCTTAGACATAGAATCAATGTTTTATCCCTCGTGGCAACAACACATCCAGAACCTTCGAACTTTCTCGTCACCGTCCTGCATTCAATGGAGGCATGAACCCACTATCGAGCATAAATACTCCCTCTTGGAGTTAAGAGTAAAAACTTGGCCAGTGAGCCTCTACTAGTAACGGAGAGCATGCAAGATCATAAACAACACATAAACAATAGATTGATAATCACCATAATCATAGTACTCTCTATCCATCGGATCCCGACAAACACAACATATAGTATTACAGATAGATGATCTTGATCATGTTAGGCAGCTCACAAGATCCAACAATGAAGCACAACAAGGAGAAGACGACCATCTAGCTACTGCTATGGACCCATGGTCCAGGGGTGGACTACTCACTCATCACTCCGGAGGCGACCATGGCGGTGTAGAGTCCTCCGGGAGATGAATCCCCTCTCCGGCAGGGTGCCGGAGGCGATCTCCTGAATCCCCCGAGATGGGATTCGCGGCGGCGGCGTCTCAGTAAGGTTTTCCGTATCGTGGCTCTGGGTACTGGGGGTTTCGCGACGGAGGCTTTAAGTAGGCGGAGGGTCAACGCGGGGGGCCACACGAGGGGCCCAGGGGGTAGGTCGGCGCGGCCAGGGCCTGGGCCGCGCCGGCCTCCCCTCTGGCCGCCTCGTGGCCCCACTTCGTTATCTCTTCGGTCTTCTGGAAGCTTCGTGCAAAAATAGGACCCTGGGCGAAAGTTTCATCCAATTCCGAGAATATTTCTTTACTAGGATTTACGAAACCAAAAACAAAGAAAACAAAGAATCGGCTCTTCGGCATCTTGTTAATAGGTTAGTTCCAGAAAACGCATAAATATGACATATAATGTGCATAAAACATGTAGGTATCATCAATAAAGTAGCATGGAACATAAGAAATTATCGATACGTTGGAGACGTATCAGGGTAGATACATGATTTGTCTGGTTTCAGTATGTCTAGAGCTTGTTTATCCACTTGAATGCTTACTATATGACATAAGAAGACTATGTGCTATGGTTTTTCATTTATGTATTTTTTTGAATTTTATGCCCATTTGAATCTTGGTCAAATCACAGGTTTGACGAGGTTTTAAACAAGTTTAAAACTTGAAAATGAAAAGGTGTAAGCATGGATCCTTCGTAGTCACTCTAAAATGAAGCTTTATTTTGGGAGGTTCTCGAAATTTCCATGCATGCTTGAAACTCAAAACCACTTTTCTTCATGCTTGACTTCATAAGACAGAGTTTAATTAGGGTTAGGGGTAGATACACGATTTTTCTGGTTTGAATATGTCTAGACCTTGTTTATCAACTTGAATGTTTACTATATGACATAATTAAGAAGGCTATGTACGTGCTTTGGTTTTTCATTCTTTAATTAGATTTTTGTCTGAATTTTTATGCCCATTTGAATCTTGGTCAAATCCTAGGTTTGACCAAGATTTAAATAAGTTTAAAACATGAAAATGAAAAGATAAGCATCGATCCTTCTTACTCGCTCTAAAATGAAGCTTTTGGTTTTTTGAAATTTCCATGTTTGAAACCCAAAACCACTTCTCTTCATGCTTGACTTCATAAGACGAAGTTTAGGGTCGATAGGGGGTAGATACATGATTTGTCTGGTTTGAATATGTCTAGACCTTGTTTATGAACTTGAATGCTTACTATATGACATAAGAAGACTAGGTTTTTTTTATTTTTTTATTTTATGCCCATTTTAATATTGGTCAAATCCTAGGTTTGACCAAGATTTAAACAAGTTTAAAACATGAAAATGAAAAGGTAAGCCTGGATCCTTCTTAGTCACTCTAAAATGAAGCTTTTGGGAGGTTTTGAAATTTCCATGTTTGAAACCAAAAACCACTTCTCTTCATGCTTGACTTCATAAGACAGAGTTTAGGGTTAGGGGTAGATACATGATTTGTCTTATTTGAATATGTATAGACCTTGTTTGTCAACTTTTGAATGCTCTTACTATATATATATGTGACATAAGAAGACTATGTGCTTTTGTTTTTCATTTTTCTGATTTTTTTAATTTTATGCCCATTTAAATCTTGGTCAAATCCTGGTTTGACAATGATTTTAACAAGTTTAAAATATGAAAATGAAAAGGTAAGCATTGATCATTCTTAGTCACTCTAAAATGAAGCTTTTGGTAGGTTTTTGAAATTTCCATATTTGAAACCCAAAACCACTTCTCTTCATGCTTGACTACATAAGACAAAGTTTAGGGTTAGGGAGTAGATACATGATTTTTCTTGTTTGAATATGTCTAGACCTTGTTTATCAACTTTAATGCTACTATATGACATAAGAAAACTATGTGCTTTGGTTTTTCATTTTTCTGATATTTTTTGGAATTTTGATGCACATTTGAATCTTGGTCAAATCCTAGCTAGGTTTGACCAAGATTTAAACAAGTATATATAGAACATGAAAATGAAAAGGGAAGCATGTATCCTTCTTAATTAGTCACCCTAAAATGAAGTTTTTGGAAGGTTTTTGAAATTTCCATGCATGTTTGAAACCTAAAACCACTTATCTTCATGCTTGACTTCGTCATAAGACAGAGTTTAGGGGTTTTAGGGGGTAGATACATGATTTGTCTAGCTAGTTTGAATATGTCTAGACCTTGTTTATCAACTTCAATGCTTACTATATGACATATAAGAAGACTATGTGCGCTTTGGTTTTTCATTTTTCGGGTTTTTTATTTTATGCCCATTTGAATCTTGGTCAAATCCTAGATTTGACCAAGATTTAAACAAGTTTAAAACATGGAAATGAAAAGGTAAGCATCGATCCTTCTTAGTCGCTCTAAAATGAAGCTGAATTTTGGGAGGTTTTTGAAATTTCCATGTTTTTGAAACCCAAAACCACTTCTCTTCATGCTTGACTTCATAAGACGAAGTTTAGGGTCGATAGGGGTAGATACATGATTTGTCTTGTTTGAATATGTCTAGACCTTGTTTATCAACTTGAATGCTTACTAGCTATATGACATAAGAGGACTATGTGCATTGGTATTTCATTTTTTGATTTTTATGCCCATTTGAGAATCTTGGTAAAATCCTAGGTTTGTTGAGCAAGATTTAAACAAGTTTAACATGTGAAAATGATAAGGTAATTAAGTCTGGATCTTTTTTGAAACCCAAAACCACTTCTCTTCATGCTTGACTTCATAAGACGAAGTTTAGGGTCGATAGGGGGTAGATACATGATTTGTCTTGTTTGAATATGTCTAGACCTTGTTTATCAACTTGAATGCTTACTAGCTATATGACATAAGAGGACTATGTGCATTGGTATTTCATTTTTCGATTTTTATGCCCATTTGAGAATCTTGGTAAAATCCTAGGTTTGTTGAGCAAGATTTATACAAGTTTAACATGTGAAAATGATAAGGTAATTAAGTCTGGATCTTTCTCTTAGTAACTCTAAAATGAAGCTTTTGGGAGGTTCTTGAATTTACCATGTTTGAAACCCAAAACCACCGTACTTCTTTTCATGCTTGACTTCATAAGACATAGTTTAGGGTTAGGGGTAGATACATGATTTTTCTGGTTTGAATATGTCTAGACCATGTTTATCAACTTGAATGCTTACTATATGACATAAGAAGGCTATGTGCTTTGGTCTTTCATTCTTTCGATTTTTTTCTGAATTTTTATGCCCATTTGAATCTTGGTAAAATCCTAGGTTCGACCAAGATTTAAACAAGTTTAAAACATGACAATGAAAAGGTAATTAATCATGGATCCTTCTTAATTAACCAGCCAGTCTAATTAAAATGAAGCTTTTTGGGAGGTTTTTGAAATTTCCATGTTTGAAACCCAAAACCACACTTCTCGCTTCATGCTTGACTTCATATATAATTAAGACAAAGTTTAGGGTTAGGAGGTACATGATTTGTCTGGTTTGAATATGTCTACACCTTGTTTATGAACTTTTGAATGCTTACTATATATATGTATGTGACATAAGAAAACTATATGCTTTGGTTTTTCATTTTTCTGATTTTTTTTGGAATTTTGATGCACATTTGAATCTTGGTCAAATCCTAGGTTTGACCAAGATTTAAACAAGTATAGAACATGGAAATGAAAATGGAAGCCTGTATCCTTCTTAGTCACCCTAAAATTAATGAAGTTTTTGGGAGGTTTTTGAAATTTCCATGTTTGAAACCCAAAACCACTTATCTTCATGCTTGACTTCGTCATAAGACAGAGTTTAGGGGTTAGGGGGTAGATACATGATTTGTCTAGCTAGTTTGAATATGTCCAGACCTTGTTTATCAACTTTAATGCTTACTATATGACATATAAGAAGACTATGTGCGCTTTGGTTTTTCATTTTTCTGTTTTTTTATTTTATGCCCATTTGAATCTTGGTCAAATCCTAGAGATTGACTTCATAATACAGAGTTTAGGGTTAGGGGTAGATATACACATGATTTTTCTGGTTTGAATATGTCTAGACCTTGTTTATCAACTTGAGTGTTTACTATATGACATAATTAAGAAGGCTATGTGCTTTGGTTTTTCATTCTTTAGATTTTTTGTCTGAATTTTTATGCCCATTTGAATCTTGGTCAAATCCTAGGTTTGACCAAGATTTAAATAAGTTTAAAACATGGAAATGAAAAGGTAAAAGCATCGATCCTTCTTAGTCGCTCTAAAATGAAGCTGAATTTTGGGAGGTTTTTGAAATTTCCATGTTTGAAACCCAAAACCACTTCTCTTCATGCTTGACTTCATAAGACGAAGTTTAGGGTCGATAGGGGGTAGATACATGATTTGTCTGGTTAATTTGGATATATCTAGACCTTGTTTATCAACTTGAATGCTTACGATATGACATAAGAACACTATGTGCTTTTTTTATTTTTTTGTGCCCATTTGAATCTTGGTGAAATCCTAGGTTTGACCAAGATTTAAACAAGTATAGAACATGAAAATGAAAAGGGAAGCCTGTATCCTTCTTACTCACCCTAAAATGAAGTTTTGGGAGGTTTTTGAAATGTCCATGTTTGAAACCCAAAACCACTTCTCTTCATTCTTGACTTCTTAAGACATAGTTTAGGGGTTAGCGGGTAGATACATGATTAGTATGGTTTGAATATGTCTAGACCTTGTTTATCAACTTTAATGCTTACTACATGACATAAGAAGACTATGTGCTTTGGTTTTTCATTTTTCTGTTTTTTTTTTTTGAATTTTCTGCCAATTTTGTTTGACCAAGATTTAGACAAGTTTTACACGTGAAAACGAATAAGTAAGCCTGGATCCTTCTTAGTCACTCCAAAATGTACCAATTGATAGGTGCGTTAACTTTGCTTCATGGAAAAAATAATGTCATGTAAATGAGTTAACTTGGATTTCCTACCCTTGAATCCATAGGAAACTTTGTTCTAATGCACTATTATAATCAACCGAGTTTTTACACCAACAGGTCTGTCACTTACGTGTGGTGCCCATGCGTGAGATCCCACACTTCAGTGAGCACAAGTCACGTGCAATAGGTACGCAAACTCCCAGCCATTTTCTTTGTCAAGAGAAGACGCATCAGGATGCGTATTGGAAGTCTGTGGGTCCTTCTGGATCCTTCGGTCGTCCCTCTCAAAAAAAAAACAAATCTCTCTCATTCTCGTCCGCGCTCGGCTCGCTCGCTCGCTCGCTCGCTCGCACCTCCTGCTCACTGACAAACCCTGCACAAAAGTCAACATCATCACCCGAAAAAGGGGAGACACCATAATTCTCTCCCTTCTTCTCTCCTTCCGAGTGATCCCTCTTCCTCCGAGTTTCACTCGACGGGCAAACACACATGTGCTGCATAGTAATAATAAAAAGGTAGAAAAATCGACCTACGAATCTATAATTAAATAGGTTAAACTAGGGTTTTGCCCAGTACTACAGATCAAGGTTCAAAAAATCCAACTACGAGGTTCGAACAACCCCATTTCTAATCCAAGATTTTTTTCGACCTCATCCAATGGCCTCAAACTATAGGCCGGGTTAGCATCTAGTGCAGTATGTGTGAGAATATATGCACTATGTGTGCTATAACTTGTGTGTCTTTCAAATTTGAACCAAATTTGAATAAGTTTGAAATATTTGAAATGGGGCTTTTGGCTTAAACGTTTGAAACCCAAAACGACTCCTCCTCATGCTAGACTTCATAAGACCGAGTTTAGGGTTAGGGGGTAGATACATGATTTGTCTGGTTTGAATATGTCTAAACCTTGTTTATCAACTTGAATGCTTACTATATGACATAAGAAGACCATGTGCTTTTGTTTTTCATTTTTCTATTTTTTTAAGAATTTTATGCACATTTGATTCTGGTCAAATCCTAGGTTCAACTAAGATTTAAACAAGTTTCAAGCATGAAAATGAAAACGTAATCCAAGATCCTTCTTAATTAGTCACTCTAAAATATATGAAGCTTTTGGGACGTACTTGAAATTTCCATGTTTGAAACCTAAAACCACTTATCTTCATGCTTGACTTCGTCATAAGACAGAGTTTAGGGTTAGGGGTAGATACATGATTTGTCTAGCTAGTTTGAATATGTCTAGACCTTGTTTATCAACTTTAATGCTTACTATATGACATATAAGAAGACTATGTGCGCTTTGGTTTTTCATTTTTCGGTTTTTTTATTTTATGCCCATTTGAGTCTTGGTCAAATCCTAGATTTGACCAAAATTTAAACAAGTTTAAAACATGGAAATGAAAAGGTAAGCATCGATCCTTCTTAGTCGCTCTAAAATGAAGCTGAATTTTGGGAGGTTTTTGAAATTTCCATGTTTGAAACCCAAAACCACTTCTCTTCATGCTTGACTTCATAAGACGAAGTTTAGGGTCGATAGGGGGTAGATACATGATTTGTCTTGTTTGAATATGTCTAGACCTTGTTTATCAACTTGAATGCTTACTAGCTATATGACATTAAGAGGACTATGTGCATTGGTATTTCATTTTTTGATTTTTATGCCCATTTGAGAATCTTGGTAAGATCCTAGGTTTGTTGAGCAAGATTTATACAAGTTTAACATGTGAAAATGATAAGGTAATTAAGTCTGGATCTTTCTCTTAGTAACTCTAAAATGAAGCTTTTGGGAGGTTCTTGAATTTACCATGTTTGAAACCCAAAACCACCGTACTTCTTTTCATGCTTGACTTCATAAGACAGAGTTTAGGGTTAGGGGTAGATAAATGATTTTTCTGGTTTGAATATGTCTAGACCATGTTTATCAACTTGAATGCTTACTATATGACATAAGAAGGCTATGTGCTTTGGTCTTTCATTCTTTCGATTTTTTTCTGAATTTTTATGCCCATTTGAATCTTGGTCAAATCCTAGGTTCGACCAAGATTTAAACAAGTTTAAAACATGACAATGAAAAGGTAATTAATCATGGATCCTTCTTAATTAACCAGCCAGTCTAATTAAAATGAAGCTTTTTGGGAGGTTTTTGAAATTTCCATGTTTAAAACCCAAAACCACACTTCTCTGCTTCATGCTTGACTTCATATATAATTAAGACAAAGTTTAGGGTTAGGAGGTACATGATTTGTCTGGTTTGAATATGTCTACACCTTGTTTATGAACTTTTGAATGCTTACTATATATATGTATGTGACATAAGAAAACTATGTGCTTTGGTTTTTCATTTTTCTGATTTTTTTGGAATTTTGATGCACATTTGAATCTTGGTCAAATCCTAGATTTGACCAAGATTTAAACAAGTATAGAACATGGAAATGAAAATGGAAGCCTGTATCCTTCTTAGTCACCCTAAAATTAATGAAGTTTTTGGGAGGTTTTTGAAATTTCCATGTTTGAAACCCAAAACCACTTATCTTCATGCTTGACTTCGTCATAAGACAGAGTTTAGGGGTTAGGGGGTAGATACATGATTTGTCTAGCTAGTTTGAATATTTCCAGACCTTGTTTATCAACTTTAATGCTTACTATATGACATATAAGAAGACTATGTGCGCTTTGGTTTTTCATTTTTCTGTTTTTTTATTTTATGCCCATTTGAATCTTGGTCAAATCCTAGAGATTAACTTCATAATACAGAGTTTAGGGTTAGGGGTAGATATACACATGATTTTTCTGGTTTGAATATGTCTAGACCTTGATTATCAACTTGAGTGTTTACTATATGACATAATTAAGAAGGCTATATGTGCTTTGGTTTTTCATTCTTTAGATTTTTTGTCTGAATTTTTATGCCCATTTGAATCTTGGTCAAATCCTAGGTTTGACCAAGATTTAAATAAGTTTAAAACATGGAAATGAAAAGGTAAAAGCATCGATCCTTCTTAGTCGCTCTAAAATGAAGCTGAATTTTGGGAGGTTTTTGAAATTTCCATGTTTGAAACCCAAAACCACTTCTCTTCATGCTTGACTTCATAAGACGAAGTTTAGGGTCGCTAGGGGGTAGATACATGATTTTTCTGGTTAATTTGGATATATCTAGACCTTGTTTATCAACTTGAATGCTTACGATATGACATAAGAACACTATGTGCTTTTTTTATTTTTTTGTGCCCATTTGAATCTTGGTCAAATCCTAGGTTTGACCAAGATTTAAACAAGTATAGAACATGAAAATGAAAAGGGAAGCCTGTATCCTTCTTACTCACCCTAAAATGAAGTTTTGGGAGGTTTTTGAAATGTCCATGTTTGAAACCCAAAACCACTTCTCTTCATTCTTGACTTCTTAAGACATAGTTTAGGGGTTAGCGGGTAGATACATGATTAGTATGGTTTGAATATGTCTAGACCTTGTTTATCAACTTTAATGCTTACAAAATGACATAAGAAGACTATGTGCTTTGGTTTTTCATTTTTCTGTTTTTTTTTTGAATTTTCTGCCAATTTTGTTTGACCAAGATTTAGACAAGTTTTACACGTGAAAACGAATAAGTAAGCCTGGATCCTTCTTAGTCACTCCAAAATGTACCAATTGATAGGTGCGTTAACTTTGCTTCATGGAAAAAATAATGTCATGTAAATGAGTTAACTTGGATTTCCTACCCTTGAATCCATAGGAAACTTTGTTCTAATGCACTATAATAATCAACCGAGTTTTTACACCAACAGGTCTGTCACTTACGTGTGGTGCCCATGCGTGAGGTCCCACACTTCGCTGAGCACAAGTCACGTGCAATAGGTACGCAAACTCCCACCATTTTCTTTGTCAAGGGAAGACGCATCAGGATGCGTATTGGAAGTCTGTGGGTCCTTCTGGATCCTTCGGTCGTCCCTCTCAAAAAAAAACAAATCTCTCTCATTCTCGGCCTCGCTCGACTCGCTCGCTCGCTCGCTCGCACCTCCTGCTCACTGACAAACCCTGCACAAAAGTCAACATCATCACCCGAAAAAGGGGAGACACCATAATTCTCTCCCTTCTTCTCTCCTTCCGAGTGATCCCTCTTCCTCCGAGTTTCACTCGACGGGCAAACACACATGTGCTGCATAGTAATAATAAAAAGGTAGAAAACTCGACCTACGAATCTATAATTAAATAGGTTAAACTAGGGTTTTGCCCAGTACTACAGATCAAGGTTCAAAAAATCCAACTACGGGGTTCGAACAACCCCATTTCTAATCCAAGATTTTTTTCGACCTCATCCAATGGCCTCAAACTATAGGCCGGGTTAGCATCTAGTGCAGTATGTGTGAGAATGTATGCACTATGTGTGCTATAACTTAGTGTCTTAAAAATTTGAACCAAATTTGAATAAGTTTGAAATATTTGAAATGGGGCTTTTGGCTTAAACGTTTGAAACCCAAAACGACTCCTCCTCATGCTAGACTTCATAAGACCGAGTTTAGGGTTAGGGGGTAGATACATGATTTGTCTGGTTTGAATATGTCTAAACCTTGTTTATCAACTTGAATGCTTACTATATGACATAAGAAGACCATGTGCTTTTCTTTTTCATTTTTCTATTTTTTTAAGAATTTTATGCACATTTGATTCTGGTCAAATCCTAGGTTCAACCAAGATTTAAACAAGTTTCAAGCATGAAAATGAAAACGTAATCCAAGATCCTTCTTAATTAGTCACTCTAAAATATATGAAGCTTTTGGGACGTACTTGAAATTTCCATGTTTGAAACCTAAAACCACTTATCTTCATGCTTGACTTCGTCATAAGACAGAGTTTAGGGGTTTTAGGGGGTAGATACATGATTTGTCTAGCTAGTTTGAATATGTCTAGACCTTGTTTATCAACTTTAATGCTTACTATATGACATATAAGAAGACTATGTGCGCTTTGGTTTTTCATTTTTCGGTTTTTTTATTTTATGCCCATTTGAGTCTTGGTCAAATCCTAGATTTGACCAAGATTTAAACAAGTTTAAAACATGGAAATGAAAAGGTAAGCATCGATCCTTCTTAGTCGCTCTAAAATGAAGCTGAATTTTGGGAGGTTTTTGAAATTTCCATGTTTGAAATCCAAAACCACTTCTCTTCATGCTTGACTTCATAAGACGAAGTTTAGGGTCGATAGGGGGTAGATACATGATTTGTCTTGTTTGAATATGTCTAGACCTTGTTTATCAACTTGAATGCTTACTAGCTATATGACATAAGAGGACTATGTGCATTGGTATTTCATTTTTTGATTTTTATGCCCATTTGAGAATCTTGGTAAGATCCTAGGTTTGTTGAGCAAGATTTATACAAGTTTAACATGTGAAAATGATAAGGTAATTAAGTCTGGATCTTTCTCTTAGTAACTCTAAAATGAAGCTTTTGGGAGGTTCTTGAATTTACCATGTTTGAAACCCAAAACCACCGTACTTCTTTTCATGCTTGACTTCATAAGACAGAGTTTAGGGTTAGGGGTAGATACATGATTTTTCTGGTTTGAATATGTCTAGACCATGTTTATCAACTTGAATGCTTACTATATGACATAAGAAGGCTATGTGCTTTGGTTTTTCATTCTTTCGATTTTTTTCTGAATTTTTATGCCCATTTGAATCTTGGTCAAATCCTAGGTTCGACCAAGATTTAAACAAGTTTAAAACATGACAATGAAAAGGTAATTAATCATGGATCCTTCTTAATTAACCAGCCAGTCTAATTAAAATGAAGCTTATTGGGAGGTTTTTGAAATTTCCATGTTTGAAACCCAAAACCACACTTCTCTGCTTCATGCTTGACTTCATATATAATTAAGACAAAGTTTAGGGTTAGGAGGTACATGATTTGTCTGGTTTGAATATGTCTAGACCTTGTTTATGAACTTTTGAATGCTTACTATATATATGTATGTGACATAAGAAAACTATGTGCTTTGGTTTTTCATTTTTATGATTTTTTGTCTGAATTTTTATGCCCATTTGAATCTTGGTCAAATCCTAGGTTTGACCAAGATTTAAACAAGTACAGAACATGGAAATGAAAATGGAAGCCTGTATCCTTCTTAGTCACCCTAAAATTAATGAAGTTTTTGGGAGGTTTTTGAAATTTCCATGTTTGAAACCCAAAACCACTTATCTTCATGCTCTTGACTTCGTCATAAGACAGAGTTTAGGGGTTAGGGGGTAGATACATGATTTGTCTAGCTAGTTTGAATATGTCCAGACCTTGTTTATCAACTTTAATGCTTACTATATGACATAAGAAGACCATGTGCTTTTGTTTTTCATTTTTCTATTTTTTTAAGAATTTTATGCACATTTGATTCTGGTCAAATCCTAGGTTCAACCAATATTTAAACAAGTTTCAAGCATGAAAATGAAAACGTAATCCAAGATCCTTCTTAATTAGTCACTCTAAAATATATGAAGCTTTTGGGACGTACTTGAAATTTCCATGTTTGAAACCTAAAACCACTTATCTTCATGCTTGACTTCGTCATAAGACAGAGTTTAGGGGTTTTAGGGGGTAGATACATGATTTGTCTAGCTAGTTTGAATATGTCTAGACCTTGTTTATCAACTTTAATGCTTACTATATGACATATAAGAAGACTATGTGCGCTTTGGTTTTTCATTTTTCGGTTTTTTTATTTTATGCCCATTTGAGTCTTGGTCAAATCCTAGATTTGACCAAGATTTAAACAAGTTTAAAACATGGAAATGAAAAGGTAAGCATCGATCCTTCTTAGTCGCTCTAAAATGAAGCTGAATTTTGGGAGGTTTTTGAAATTTCCATGTTTGAAACCCAAAACCACTTCTCTTCATGCTTGACTTCATAAGACGAAGTTTAGGGTCGATAGGGGGTAGATACATGATTTGTCTTGTTTGAATATGTCTAGACCTTGTTTATCAACCTGAATGCTTACTAGCTATATGACATTAAGAGGACTATGTGCATTGGTATTTCATTTTTTGATTTTTATGCCCATTTGAGAATCTTGGTAAGATCCTAGGTTTGTTGAGCAAGATTTAAACAAGTTTAACATGTGAAAATGATAAGGTAATTAAGTCTGGATCTTTCTCTTAGTAACTCTAAAATGAAGCTTTTGGGAGGTTCTTGAATTTACCATGTTTGAAACCCAAAACCACCGTACTTCTTTTCATGCTTGACTTCATAAGACAGAGTTTAGGGTTAGGGGTAGATACATGATTTTTCTGGTTTGAATATGTCTAGACCATGTTTATCAACTTGAATGCTTACTATATGACATAAGAAGGCTATGTGCTTTGGTTTTTCATTCTTTCGATTTTTTTCTGAATTTTTATGCCCATTTGAATCTTGGTCAAATCCTAGGTTCGACCAAGATTTAAACAAGTTTAAAACATGACAATGAAAAGGTAATTAATCATGGATCCTTCTTAATTAACCAGCCAGTCTAATTAAAATGAAGCTTATTGGGAGGTTTTGTAAATTTCCATGTTTGAAACCCAAAACCACACTTCTCTGCTTCATGCTTGACTTCATATATAATTAAGACAAAGTTTAGGGTTAGGAGGTACATGATTTGTCTGGTTTTAATATGTCTAGACCTTGTTTATGAACTTTTGAATGCTTACTATATATATGTATGTGACATAAGAAAACTATGTGCTTTGGTTTTTCATTTTTCTGATTTTTTTTGGAATTTTGATGCACATTTGAATCTTGGTCAAATCCTAGGTTTGACCAAGATTTAAACAAGTATAGAACATGGAAATGAAAATGGAAGCCTGTATCCTTCTTAGTCACCCTAAAATTAATGAAGTTTTTGGGAGGTTTTTGAAATTTCCATGTTTGAAACCCAAAACCACTTATCTTCATGCTCTTGACTTCGTCATAAGACAGAGTTTAGGGGTTAGGGGGTAGATACATGATTTGTCTAGCTAGTTTGAATATGTCCAGACCTTGTTTATCAACTTTAATGCTTACTATATGACATATAAGAAGACTATGTGCGCTTTGGTTTTTCATTTTTCTGTTTTTTTATTTTATGCCCATTTGAATCTTGGTCAAATCCTAGAGATTGACTTCATAATACAGAGTTTAGGGTTCGGGGTAGATATACACATGATTTTTCTGGTTTGAATATGTCTAGACCTTGTTTATCAACTTGAGTGTTTACTATATGACATAATTAAGAAGGCTATGTTCTTTGGTTTTTCATTCTTTAGATTTTTTGTCTGAATTTTTATGCCCATTTGAATCTTGGTCAAATCCTAGGTTTGACCAAGATTTAAACAAGTTTAAAACATGGAAATGAAAAGGTAAAAGCATCGATCCTTCTTAGTCGCTCTAAAATGAAGCTGAATTTTGGGAGGTTTTTGAAATTTCCATGTTTGAAACCCAAAACCACTTCTCTTCATGCTTGACTTCATAAGACGAAGTTTAGGGTCGCTAGGGGGTAGATACATGATTTTTCTTGTTAATTTGGATATATCTAGACCTTGTTTATCAACTTGAATGCTTACGATATGACATAAGAACACTATGTGCTTTTTTTATTTTTTGTGCCCATTTGAATCTTGGTCAAATCCTAGGTTTGACCAAGATTTAAACAAGTATAGAACATGAAAATGAAAAGGGAAGCCTGTATCCTTCTTACTCACCCTAAAATGAAGTTTTGGGTGGTTTTTGAAATGTCCATGTTTGAAACCCAAAACCACTTCTCTTCATTCTTGACTTCTTAAGACATAGTTTAGGGGTTAGCGGGTAGATACATGATTAGTATGGTTTGAATATGTCTAGACCTTGTTTATCAACTTTAATGCTTACTACATGACATAAGAAGACTATGTGCTTTGGTTTTTCATTTTTCTGTTTTTTTTTTTTGAATTTTCTGCCAATTTTGTTTGACCAAGATTTAGACAAGTTTTACACGTGAAAACGAATAAGTAAGCCTGGATCCTTCTTAGTCACTCCAAAATGTACCAATTGATAGGTGCGTTAACTTTGCTTCATGGAAAAAATAATGTCATGTAAATGAGTTAACTTGGATTTCCTACCCTTGAATCCATAGGAAACTTTGTTCTAATGCACTATAATAATCAACCGAGTTTTTACACCAACAGGTCTGTCACTTACGTGTGGTGCCCATGCGTGAGGTCCCACACTTCAGTGAGCACAAGTCACGTGCAATAGGTACGCAAACTCCCAGCCATTTTCTTTGTCAAGAGAAGACGCATCAGGATGCGTATTGGAAGTCTGTGGGTCCTTCTGGATCCTTCGGTCGTCCCTCTCAAAAAAAAAACAAATCTCTCTCATTCTCGGCCTCGCTTGACTCGCTCGCTCGCTCGCTCGCACCTCCTGCTCACTGACAAACCCTGCACAAAAGTCAACATCATCACCCGAAAAAGGGGAGACACCATAATTCTCTCCCTTCTTCTCTCCTTCCGAGTGATCCCTCTTCCTCCGAGTTTCACTCGACGGGCAAACACACATGTGCTGCATAGTAATAATAAAAAGGTAGAAAAATCGACCTACGAATCTATAATTAAATAGGTTAAACTAGGGTTTTGCCCAGTACTACAGATCAAGGTTCAAAAAATCCAACTACGGGGTTCGAACAACCCCATTTATAATCCAAGATTTTTTTCGACCTCATCCAATGGCCTCAAACTATAGGCCGGGTTAGCATCTAGTGCAGTATTTGTGAGAATGTATGCACTATGTGTGCTATAACTTGTGTGTCTTTCAAATTTGAACCAAATTTGAATAAGTTCGAAATATTTGAAATGGGGCTTTTGGCTTAAACGTTTGAAACCCAAAACGACTCCTCCTCATGCTAGACTTCATAAGACCGAGTTTAGGGTTAGGGGGTAGATACATGATTTGTCTGGTTTGAATATGTCTAAACCTTGTTTATCAACTTGAATGCTTACTATATGACATAAGAAGACCATGTGCTTTTGTTTTTCATTTTTCTATTTTTTTAAGAATTTTATGCACATTTGATTCTGGTCAAATCCTAGGTTCAACCAAGATTTAAACAAGTTTCAAGCATGAAAATGAAAACGTAATCCAAGATCCTTCTTAATTAGTCACTCTAAAATATATGAAGCTTTTGGGACGTACTTGAAATTTCCATGTTTGAAACCTAAAACCACTTATCTTCATGCTTGACTTCGTCATAAGACAGAGTTTAGGGGTTTTAGGGGGTAGGTACATGATTTGTCTAGCTAGTTTGAATATGTCTAGACCTTGTTTATCAACTTTAATGCTTACTATATGACATATAAGAAGACTATGTGCGCTTTGGTTTTTCATTTTTCGGTTTTTTTATTTTATGCCCATTTGAGTCTTGGTCAAATCCTAGATTTGACCAAGATTTAAACAAGTTTAAAACATGGAAATGAAAAGGTAAGCATCGATCCTTCTTAGTCGCTCTAAAATGAAGCTGAATTTTGGGAGGTTTTTGAAATTTCCATGTTTGAAACCCAAAACCACTTCTCTTCATGCTTGACTTCATAAGACGAAGTTTAGGGTCGATAGGGGTAGATACATGATTTGTCTTGTTTGAATATGTCTAGACCTTGTTTATCAACTTGAATGCTTACTAGCTATATGACATAAGAGGACTATGTGCATTGGTATTTCATTTTTTGATTTTTATGCCCATTTGAGAATCTTGGTAAGATCCTAGGTTTGTTGAGCAAGATTTATACAAGTTTAACATGTGAAAATGATAAGGTAATTAAGTCTGGATCTTTCTCTTAGTAACTCTAAAATGAAGCTTTTGGGAGGTTCTTGAATTTACCATGTTTGAAACCCAAAACCACCGTACTTCTTTTCATGCTTGACTTCATAAGACAGAGTTTAGGGTTAGGGGTAGATACATGATTTTTCTGGTTTGAATATGTCTAGACCATGTTTATCAACTTGAATGCTTACTATATGACATAAGAAGGCTATGTGCTTTGGTTTTTCATTCTTTCGATTTTTTCTGAATTTTTATGCCCATTTGAATCTTGGTCAAATCCTAGGTTCGACCAAGATTTAAACAAGTTTAAAACATGACAATGAAAAGGTAATTAATCATGGATCCTTCTTAATTAACCAGCCAGTCTAATTAAAATGAAGCTTATTGGGAGGTTTTTGAAATTTCCATGTTTGAAACCCAAAACCACACTTCTCTGCTTCATGCTTGACTTCATATATAATTAAGACAAAGTTTAGGGTTAGGAGGTACATGATTTGTCTGGTTTGAATATGTCTAGACCTTGTTTATGAACTTTTGAATGCTTACTATATATATGTATGTGACATAAGAAAACTATGTGCTTTGGTTTTTCATTTTTCTGATTTTTTTGGAATTTTGATGCACATTTGAATCTTGGTCAAATCCTAGGTTTGACCAAGATTTAAACAAGTATAGAACATGGAAATGAAAATGGAAGCCTGTATCCTTCTTAGTCACCCTAAAATTAATGAAGTTTTTGGGAGGTTTTTGAAATTTCCATGTTTGAAACCCAAAACCACTTATCTTCATGCTCTTGAGTTCGTCATAAGACAGAGTTTAGGGGTTAGGGGGTAGATACATGATTTGTCTAGCTAGTTTGAATATGTCCAGACCTTGTTTATCAACTTTAATGCTTACTATATGACATAAGAAGACCATGTGCTTTTGTTTTTCATTTTTCTATTTTTTTAAGAATTTTATGCACATTTGATTCTGGTCAAATCCTAGGTTCAACCAACATTTAAACAAGTTTCAAGCATGAAAATGAAAATGTAATCCAAGATCCTTCTTAATTAGTCACTCTAAAATATATGAAGCTTTTGGGACGTACTTGAAATTTCCATGTTTGAAACCTAAAACCACTTATCTTCATGCTTGACTTCGTCATAAGACAGAGTTTAGGGGTTTTAGGGGGTAGATACATGATTTGTCTAGCTAGTTTGAATATGTCTAGACCTTGTTTATCAACTTTAATGCTTACTATATGACATATAAGAAGACTGTGCGCTTTGGTTTTTCATTTTTCGGTTTTTTTATTTTATGCCCATTTGAGTCTTGGTCAAATCCTAGATTTGACCAAGATTTAAACAAGTTTAAAACATGGAAATGAAAAGGTAAGCATCGATCCTTCTTAGTCGCTCTAAAATGAAGCTGAATTTTGGGAGGTTTTTGAAATTTCCATGTTTGAAACCCAAAACCACTTCTCTTCATGCTTGACTTCATAAGACGAAGTTTAGGGTCGATAGGGGGTAGATACATGATTTGTCTTGTTTGAATATGTCTAGACCTTGTTTATCAACTTGAATGCTTACTAGCTATATGACATTA